>NW_027223359.1:0-188744 GCF_030449975.1 Polyergus mexicanus
AAGCAGTGGTATCACGCAGAGTACTTAACTAACAAATGCGCGTCCCGTATGAACATAGCAAAATGGGGACATTGGTACACGCTTTAATATAATAATTTTAATGTTTAACTTTATATTATTTTATATCCTTTATTTAGTAGCATTAAAAATCCTTATACGCATCATACGCATTTATATACTCTATACTATGCGCACACGAACCCTATGTAACGTGGCGTTCTTCATTATTAATAATGCATTTAACAATAAGAAGCTAGGAGTATAAGAAATAATATTTTATTCGCTGTAGCATTATAAGAGTTTTATAAAAGCCTTAGAACTGTGCATGGAATGCAGACTAGCCGACGATCGATATTCTTATCCGCCCGCTCGATAAGATTAAGCCGGACAAACAAGTTAGAATGTTGCGAGGCTACAATATAGCTGTCCTTCTCGCACAGAGATCCCTACCAGCGACGCTTCCACTTGCCATCGCTCTCGCCATGGGTCTCCCACCAGCATTAAAAAGCCTAAGGCAAAAGCATAGGAAGAGTATCCCACCATCTACAATGAGGCGATCCCACTACAGCATCTCTCCCACCAACACCTGAAGACCGGAGGAGCTCAGTGCGAGCTCGACGTCCAGCATTATTAATCCAGCGCTTAAACTGTTAACACGTTTACTACTTTAAGTTGGAATTACTACTTCGACGTTCCTTCAGTTAGCGTTTAATAATCCGGCGTCCGCGTCGTCAAACTCCAGTACGAGTCTTTAAGACTTTTATATACACACTCCGTTGTAAAGAACGAGTTTACCAGCCGCTAGTCTAGCGACTGTAATATTACTAATTTAACGTTGAATATAAAATAAAGTGATCTTTTATATTGCAACGATTCGCAATTATTTAACGACCGGCCATTCCTACATCCTCGATCAGCCGTCGTTCGCTGTAGTCAGTAAAACAGCCGATTCTTTGGAACCTTCGGAAGACCATTCACAGGAAGGAATCCAACGTGCCTAGAGGACGTACTCTAGCATATATTCATAAATATAAATCTGGTAAGTTAAGGTAACTCCGATTTCACAGTGACAAGTTGAAGCCTTCTGATCCCTGGCAAACTCGGTGAACTGCAGACTGGCCAAAAATAATACTTTCTATTTAAATAAATCACGAACAAATACTTACCAGTAAAGAACAAATAAATATAATAGCTATTGAAGAAATAACAGAGAACCTTGGAACAATCCCAGTGAGAAATCATCAGTTGAAAAGACGTCGAATCAACGACTTTTCAACTAAAGAGATTAGTTGATATAGACGTCTAAAATTTGGTCGATTAGACGTTTTTGTGTCCTTCGAATTAGACCTTTATAAGACGTTTATTTAAATGTCTATTAGCCGTTTATAAGACGTTCAAAAAAACGTTTAAAAGATGTCTATTAGTACTTATTAAACGTTTATTTTGCGATAAAATAGAATATAAAATTTTAAAGTACACTTGGCAACAAAGGAATATTTTAAGAAATGAATTTACATACATATTGATATATACATATATGGAAAATGCATATATGTTCTGATATGTGTAAATTCATTTGTTAGGACATTCCTCTGTTGCCGAGTGCACTTTAAAACTTATATTCTGTTTTATTCTGTATAAACAGATACGAGTAAAATAAATAAGTATGATTTTAAGAACTAAGTTTAATAAAATAGAATTTAATAAACAGATTGTTTATAGACACTTATAAAACATATATTAAAGTTTATATAATGAAGTTATGTAATAAAAAAAGATATAATTAAATTATACATTAGAGTTTATAGAAAATTATCTTGCTCTTATCTTTATGACAAATTACAAAAAGAAACGGTTATTAACACACTCTCTAATCCTTAATTTCATAATTACAGAAGTGATTTCTTTTCTTATCGATTATAATTTCCTGCTTCCGATTTGGAGCTTGCTTAAGCCAATTTTGGCAAGCTTTTTTTATTTTATTTATGTCACAGTTTTCTTCTTTATTATATATTACAGCGCCTGAAAATAAATACATAATTACAATTAGACTTATAGAATTATATCAACATAAAGATGTAACTATATTATACATATAAAATATGATGGTCAAATTATACAAAGATAAAAAACATGTAATAATTTACCTTGTATCATATTCCACAGATGACATTGTTCTAAGGAATTTTTGCAGAATTTGGATCAATACCTTTAAAATTTATATTCTTCGCTAAGCAATTGTACATCAATTTTTTCATTACATTCATTGTTGCTTTGGTTTCATCTAGATTATTGCCATAACAACTAATATATTTTATCTGTAAAAATATAAGAGCAAAAATATAGAGATCAAATAAAACCAAAATGAATAAAAAAGTTGCAATAATATTAATAATTGTCACCATAAAAATTGAGTAAGTAAATAATACGGAAGAACTGTAAAATAAAATATGTGAAATAAACAATTATAAAATGAGAAACACAAAATTCTAAGTGGTAATCAGGTGCGTGTATAATCATTATATGTCAGTAATTTACCATAACAGACATATTTCCTGGATCCTTCAAATATTTCTCAAATTTCCAAAAGTCATTAACAGATTTTAGAGGTAAAGCAGGTAAATTATGTGGTCTGATCATTCTCTCTCGTGGGGCAAAAGAAAAGCCATCAATTTCATTTGATTTGCTATTGATACATCGAGCTTGCTGCTGATCTCATTAATTCTAAGAGAAATACTGTCAAGATATATGTTGACATCTTGTATATCAGAACCTATAAATGTAAAAAGTTTTGAGAAAAAGAAAGAAGCCAAACATAAAGCCAAGATAAATTATAAGGCTCTACGAAATTCACAAATTCTTTAAAATCTCGGGTTAATAAGAGCCAAACGCGAATGTTGATGCCTTAAGTTCGTAGAAAATTTTTTATCAATAGCAAATCAAATGAAATTGATGGCTTTTCTTTTGCCCCACGGGAGAGAAATGATCAGACCACATAATTTACCTGCTTTACCTCTAAAGTCTGTTAATGACTTCTGAAATTTGAGAAATATGTAAAGGATCCAGGAAATATGTCTGTTATGGTAAATTACACTGACATAATAATTATACACGCATCCAATTACTACTTAGATTTTTATGTTTCTCATTTTATAATTGTTTATTTTACATATTTTATTTTACAGTTGTTCCGTATTATTTACTTATTCAATCTTTATACTGACAATTATTAATTTTATTGCAGCTTTTTTATCCATTTTTGTTTTACTTGATCTCTATATTTTTGCTCTTATACTGTTACTGTTAGATAAAATATATCAGTTGTTATGGCAATAATCTAGATGAAACCAACGCAACAATGAATATAATGAAAAAGTTATGTATAATTTAAAAAATTTACCTTTCAAAAAGGTATTGATTGACAAACTCTGCAAAATTCTTCTAGAACAATGTCATCTATGGAAAATGATACAAGGTAAATTATTATATATTTTATCTTTGTATAATTGATCGTCATATTTTATATGTATAATATAATTATAGCTATTTATAGTGTTTGGTTCTTATTTTAACCCGGAATTTTTAAAATTTATAAAGTTAAGAAGTGTGTATATTAAATGCAAATAAAAAGTCATTTTCTTACCAATGCTTGCGTTAACAGAAATCTGTTTATCTGACGATACAGCCCTTTTGCATTGCGTTTTACTTTTTATGAAGTCTGATTCTGATCTGACAGTATCTGGTAAATCTGACAATGAGTTTGATCCTGCAAGAGATAAAAAAGAAGAATAACCAAACATAAAATCAAGAAATGTGTATAATAAATGTAAAAAAAAGTCATTTACTTACCAATACTTGCTTTGATAAAAATCTGTTTATGTGAGGATATAATCTTTTTGCACTTTTTATTATTTATGAATCTGCTTCTGATCTGATACCATCTGATGAATCTGAATTTGATCCTGCAGGAGATAAAAAAAAAGAATAACCAAATATGAAATTAAAAGTGTGTATAATAAACATAAGTAAAAAGTCATTTTATTCTTACCAATGCTTGTGTTGACAGATATCTGTTTATCTGAGGATACAACCTTTCTGCATTCTTTTTACTTTTTATGAAGTTTGATTCTGATCTGATAGCATCCGATGAATCTGAATTTGATACTGCAGGAGATAACTCGTCAAATAATGAATTTTTAGGAGTTTCTTCAAATTGAATGAAATTAGTTTCTTCAAAAGATTTGAAACTTTTGCAGAGTTAACTTGAGGCACAGTTCTTTGTTTATTCTCATAGCTTTGTTTATATAGATTGAGTTTAGATCTCACTTTTTCAAGTACAGTTAAATTTTTTTTTTTAGAATTATTTATTGAGATTTTCTGTTTTACTATATTTTTCGAAGTACTGTCTTCACAAGTAGGTATTTTGACCGAATCAATTGAATTATTAGAATTCAAATTTTCTGAGCAGAGCAAAAATTGTTTCCTAACAAGATTCTGCACAGTATCAGACTGCATAATATCAGAATCAGGAATTGACTTGAAATTCGTATTTGCATTTGATAAATGTTGGCAGATGGGATTGTTGCTCATAACATTAACATTAAGAATATTCTTTTGGTTTCCATCTGAAGTGGATGAATCAAGATTGTTTGTAAAACCTTTTTCTTTAATTTTAGAGCATGATGCTGGCTGGAGATAGATATCTAAGTAATAGAAAAATTTCTGATGAGTTGAATTCTTGTCAATAAACATTAAAAAAATTACATTGAAATAACTTTCATTATTAAACTTTCTTAAAAAAGTTTACTTTTGCACAAATAACTAAATAAAATAGAAAAATTTAAAGAAAATTTAATCAAGTCAAGTCTCACTTGATGAATTAAGCTTCTTAATTTTATGGATCTTCATATCCTGAGATTTGAACGGAACTTTTGGAGCCGCAGGAAACTTGCTTTTCTTTTGAATTTCAATGTCTGAATCACTATCAGTTTGTATGATTTTACAAAATCGCTTTCTTTTTCCTTTTCCAAGTTCTTTCTCCGTTTCATAAGCTGAATTTTCTTCAAAACCTTTAGCACCTTTTCTAGCATTAAGATAATGACCTAAAAAAGCGAAATACACATAAGTGATGAAAATACATAATAATCACGCTTGAAAGAAAATTAAATTAAACTATAACAGCTGAAATAAAAGAAACGAATAATAATCCATTAATATAATATAATTAATAAAAATTAACATAATTGAACAACTATTTAAATTACTATTTTAAAAAATTAAATATTTTACGTAAAACAAATATAATTTTCTATAATAATTAATTTTTGTATATTAATTTATCTCCATAGTATCCATATACAGGGTGGTCCTCGTAACGGTCGCCACGATTTTTAAGGCACTTACAATAATCTGACATAAAAAAGTTTCAAACAAAAGTTATGTGGCTTCAAGGGGGCCATAAGATGGTGACAATGATTTGACCTTGGAAAATCATTTGAAGGTCATATGAAGATCAACTTTAAAATCTTAAATGGAAAGCCCCATTTTTTATTTAGTATTCTTGTAGTTGACATCGAGAGCTTTCCAAAACACTATAACAAAGTATTTTTTTATTAAGTACTTTTTGAGTTATTTTATATTTTAATCTGACATATTTTGATATAAAAAATTAAATATCTCGTAAAATATTTAGTTTTTGATAATCTTACTGTAATACTTCTATGTACAGAATAATGAGACAAATCAATTAGTATAAAAAAAAATTGTTTTTAAGAAAATTATTTACAATGTATTTTTTTAAACAATTATTTGTTTTTTTGGCACTAATTAATTTGTCTTGTTATTCTGTACATAGAAGTATTACGGTAAAATTATCGAAAACTGAATATTTTACGAAATATTTTATTTTTTATATCAAAATATGTCAGATTAAAATATAAAATAACTCAAAAAGTACTTAATAAAAAAATACTTTGTTATAGTGTTTTGGAAAGCTCTCGATGTCAGCTACAAGAATACTAAATAAAAAATGGGGGTTTCCATTTAAGATTTTAAAATTGACCTTCACATGACTTTCAAATGATTTTCCAAGGTCAAATCATTATCACCGTCTTATGGCCCCCTTGAAGCCACACAACTTTTGTTTAAAACTTTTTTATGTCAGATTATTGTAAGTGCCTCAAAAATCGTGGCGACCGTTACGAGGACCACCCTGTATATATATATATATATATATATATATATATATATTGTAAGATATTGGCAGTCTCATAGTCAGAGAAATTACTAGTGGCGCTCGCGCATGCGCTTTATCGATAAATACAAGCGCTATATTCAAATGATGATAGCAACGTGTTTCCTTAGATACATAAACTATTTATTTAACAAAAGAGAATTGTCATAGCAACAAGTGTGTTTGTGAGATCGTCGGGATGTCTGAGCGTCTTTAACTGTAAACCGTGAATCAGATCGGACGTGTCTCGTTGTTCTTGTGTGATATGCTTAATTGATTAATCACATTTATATTCTGAGTTCGTTATTAGTTCTGTGTTCGAGTTTATGATTTGACCAATAAATACGTGTTTCGATAAGTGCTTAAATTATTGCTTTATTCGATTTATCACGTTCACTATAATATTTATATATACAGTTCAATAATTCATGGTTCAACTGTTAAACTATTATCCTTTTGAAAAAGCCATTCTCCTGACAAACTACAAATTAACTCGCTGTCTTACAGCTAATTTTTCAGAAGTGGGATTGTGCGCGCTTTTCCTTGATCTTTTGATCGATTATTAAGTCGTACTAAAACAGTGAGAATCGATACATGAATAATATTAGTGAACTGTACAAGTATTTGCATTATCTTCAGTGAATGTGTTCAGTGATTCATAATAAAGAACAGCAGAGTTATTAAACTCTATCGTAGCGCTTGTTATTTCATTTAATAAATTACGTGTTGAATTCACATTCAATTGTCTTCAAGTCTTCTTGGATCTTGCATGAAAAACACGTTGTTTATTCCGTTGCCATGGATCGTCTTTCGTTGGAGAAGTTATCTTTTAAGGAACTCCAGGCAATAGCAAGGAAATATGGTCTCAAGCCATCTTCTTCACGTGATGGATGCATTGATCTACTAATGTCTTATTTTGAGAAGAACAATTATGTGGATGAAACAACAAATCCTCCCATAGCATCGGACCGACGGAAGACTGTCTATTTTGAATCAATTGATGATCCTTCTCATCCTGCTTCACTCGTCAGGGAAGAAGAAGCTTCTTCAGCTTTACCAGCTTTTCAAAATCCTGAAGAAGCTCTAACAGCACATACAATTTCCCATTCTCCTTCAATGAGTAATACTACAGGAGCGATGTCGGAAGAATTTCTTCCAAAGATTGGTGCTCTTCTTGCGAAACATCAACAGCAAATGATGCAACAAATGATGGAATTTTTATCATCCTATGCCTCGTTTTCGTGTAATGCCGGATCACAAGGTCAGTCTGTTCCTAATTTTATAACTCAAACTGAAACACGATATCAAAATGCAGGTATTTCAAACCATTTTAATGGTTCGTCGACATCAACTAATGCGAGTGCATCAAACCATTTTACTGGTTCATCGACTTCAACTAAGATTTCTGTAAATACTGTCAATCTTTTAGCTTCTCAATTACCTGAATTTAGTGGTAAAGATGATGATGATGTAGAAATTTGGATTCAAAAGGTTGAACGAGTGTCTCGCATTCATGGTGCATCTCACGATATTATGTTGTTAGCTGGTTCTAGTAAATTAGTAAAATCAGCTCGAAAATGGTTTGAGCTTGGCACAGGAACGATTAATGACACTTGGTCAAGTTTCAAGGAAGCTCTACTGAAACATTTTAAAAGAAAGATTCCTTATGAAATTATTATGAAAAAAGTTGAATCACGAAAATGGAATTTTCCTAATGAATCTTTTCAAGATTATGCATTGGAAAAACTCTCTTTGATGCAAAGATTAAGATTACCTGATGATGATGCAATTCACTTTTTAATAGGTGGAATTACAAATGATTCTATTCGTAGTGTTGCCTCTGTCATTCGTGCTGATTCCTTGGATGTCTTCCTCAGTGAGATGCACAGGGTTACCCTCTCTTTTGTAAATGTGAAGAAAGAGTACCCATCTCACTTTAAATCACACAAAGGACGAGACAATGCTACATCATCTCCGAAAGCTGATTCTTTGTCATCTTTTCAAAAGGATTTTAAGGAAAACAATTATTGTGTGTATTGCCGTACGCGTGGTCACATTAAAGACAACTGCTTCAGATTGAAGAGAAAAGAACAACTTCAATCTACAGCTTCAAAGATATCAACACCAGTAGCTGCCATTGATCCTGCAACACCGACAGAAACTATTACAAGTCCAGAGAAGTCATTTCAGATAGCTGCTATCAACGATATAATTACCAGACGACTGGATACCGAAGATTCTACTCTTAAGGTCGTTTCATTAAATAATATTCCGTGCACTTTGAAAGCTCTATTAGACACAGGTAGTCCTGTTTCTTTCATATCACCAATTGTGTACAGAAAATATTTTAATGATTTGAATATTGTTCTTAAAAAGCCATTGATTTCTTACCAATCTGTTTCTGGAAATTTAATTCCTATTCTTGGATCAATTGATACTCAAATTTGTTTAGAATCTCTTCCGAATTTTACTGGCAAGGTTAATTTTCTTGTGTTCCAAGATGATTCTTTCTTTGTAGATATCATAATAGGACGAGATTTTATAACTGAAAATAATATAACTTTATATTTTCATCCGTCAAATAAAAAAGCAGATGATAGATTAAAGTTATTTAATGAAGTGGCATCTGCTGAAATATTAGAAGATCTTTTAATAAATGAAAATTCCGTTTATTCTGATATTAAAACAGATTTTGGAAATGAGATTGATCAGAAAGTAATAGCAATTATTAAGGAAGTAGAGAATATGGAAGTTGAATTAGCAGATAATGATCATCATGTGAAAGTAGCGTTAAAAGATAATTCAATCTATGCTTATGCACCGCGACGTTTTGCATGGGCAGAACGAATTCAAATCCGGGAAATAACTGACGATTTGCTAACACGTGGAATTATTAAACCCAGTGTTTCTCCGTACTGTGCTCGCGTAGTACCAGTTCGTAAGAAAAATGGAACAATGCGTCTTTGCGTTGATTTACGCCCGTTAAACGATCGGGTTGTTAAACAAAAATACCCTTTCCCTTTAATCGAGGATTGTCTAGCGCGGCTAACGAATAAGAAGTTTTTACTCTTTTAGATCTTAAGGATGGATTTCACAATATTAAGATTCATCCTGACCATACAAAGTACTTTTCTTTTGCAACTCCTGATGGTCAATTTGAGTACAATCGCTTACCGTTTGGTTTTTGTGAATCTCCTGCTGAATTTCAACGGAGGATTATACAGATTTTACAGTCATTAATTCGAGAGGATAAAGTTATTGTCTATATTGATGATATTCTAATTCCATCCTCTTCAATTGAAGATAATCTTGCAACTTTATATAAAATTCTCATTTTGTTTAAACAAAATTCACTTGAATTGAATTTTAAAAAAAGTTTGTTTTTACGAAAGACCATAGAATATTTAGGATATATTGTATCGGCTTCTGGTATAACGTTGAGTTCACGACATACAAATGCCATCAAAAACTTTCCGTATCCTAAAAAAACAATTGAGTTACAACGTTTCCTTGGTCTAACAAATTATTTTCGCAAGTTTATTGAAAATTACGCTTATATTGCAAAACCTCTACATAATCTATTACGAAAGTCAAATGATTTTATTTTTAATGACGAATGTCAACGAGCGTTTGATAATTTAAAGTTAGCATTAACCTCATATCCTGTTCTTCGTATCTATGATCCAAACGCAGAAACACAACTTCACACCGATGCAAGTTCAATAGCTTTAGCTGCTATTTTGTTACAAAAACAAGATGCGAACAAATGGGCTCCAATTGCATATTATAGTCAGACGACTAATGATGCTGAGTCTCGTTATCACAGTTTTGAATTAGAGATGTTAGCCGTAGTAAAAGCAATTGAAAGATTTCATATTTATTTATATGGTTTACATTTCACTGTAGTTACCGACTGTCATGCATTAGTATATGCAGTCACTAAGGCACATTTAAATCAGCGAATATCACGTTGGACTCTAAGATTGCAATCTTACACATTTTCAGTGATACATCGACCGGGAATTAAAATGTCTCATGTTGATGCATTAAGCCGTGTGATTGCATTGATTGATGCTTTGCCTCTTGAAATGGAATTGGAATTTCGCCAACTGAAAGACCCTTTAATTAAAAGCATTGCTTTAGAATTAGAAGAAAATGATCATGATAAATTTACAATGATGAATGGATTAGTTTTTAGAAAAGGGCCAGACAAACCTCGATTTTATGTTCCAGAATCAATGGTTCCGAATGTAATACGTATTTATCACGATGAAATGGCGCATTGTGGTATGGAGAAAACCTTACAAGGAATTTCATGTAATTATTGGTTTCCTTCGTTACGTAAGCGTGTACAATCTCATATTGACAATTGTATAATATGTTTATTGGCAAATTCAGCATCAAACTCATGTGAAGGTGAAATGCAAATAACGGAAAATCCTGCATTCCCCTTCCAAATTATTCATATGGATCATTTTGGTCCTATTGTTGTATCCAAACATGGATTTAAACATATTTTTGTCGTGGTAGAGTCATTTACAAGATTTACTTGGTTGTATCCTGTAAAAACCACAAATACTAAAGAAATTATAAAACATTTAATATCCTTATTTCAAATATTTGGGAATCCACAGATAATAGTATCAGATAGGGGAACTGCATTTACTTCACAAGAGTTCGAGAATTTTTTAAAGAAAAATAATATTAACCATAGATTAGTTGCTGTAGCTGCACCGTGGGCAAATGGAATGGTTGAAAGGGTGAATAGATTTTTAAAATCATCCTTACAAAAGTTAATCGATGAATTTCAAGATTGGCATGATTGTCTTAGAACAGTTTAGTATGTTATTAATAATACATTTCATTCCTCTTTGAAAGCATCTCCGTCTAAGTTGCTCCTTGGATATGAGCAAAGAAATCATGCAGATTCCGATTTAGTTAATTGTTTAAAGAAAATATCTAAAACAGATTTAAATTTTGATAATATTAGACAGACGAGTCGTTCAATTGCATTGGAAGCTGTGGATAAAATTAAGAATTATAATAAAATATATTATGATAAACATCATTCAAAACCAACTTGTTACAAAATAGGTGATTATGTTCTTATTAGAGATACACTATGGAAATCTGGAGAAAACAGAAAATTTAAACCAAAATATAAAGGTCCATATTTCATAGCAAAGGTATTAAATAAAAATAGATATGTTGTAACTGACATACCTGGATTCAACCTTTCATCCAGACCTTACAACTCAATTTTATCTTCGGATAGAATTAAACCCTATATTAAACCTGTTGTAAAAACTTGAATTTGTATATTTATATGTGTGTTAATTCCGAACTACTTTTATTGTAATGAATCAAATCATTCGAGACGAATGTTGTTTCAGGCTGGCCGAGCTGTAAGATATTGGCAGTCTCATAGTCAGAGAAATTACTAGTGGCGCTCGCGCATGCGCTTTATCGATAAATACAAGCGCTATATTCAAATGATGATAGCAACGTGTTTCCTTAGATACATAAACTATTTATTTAACAAAAGAGAATTGTCATAGCAACAGGTGTGTTTGTGAGATCGTCGGGATGTCTGAGCGTCTTTAACTGTAAACCGTGAATCAGATCGGACGTGTCTCGTTGTTCTTGTGTGATATGCTTAATTGATTAATCACATTTATATTCTGAGTTTGTTATTAGTTCTGTGTTCGAGTTTATGAGTTGACCAATAAATACGTGTTTCGATAAGTGCTTAAATTATTGCTTTATTCGATTTATCACGTTCACTATAATATTTATATATACAGTTCAATAATTCATGGTTCAACTGTTAAACTATTATCCTTTTGAAAAAGCCATTCTCCTGACAAACTACAAATTAACTCGCTGTCTTACAATATATATATATATATATCATTGTATATATATATATATATATATATATATATATATATATATATATATATATATACACAGCGTGTCCGGCGTCAATCGCTTCACTCGTGTACAGGTAGAGCAGATGAAATCGAGAAGAAAAGTCCTTTACCTTTTTTTTCTATAACACTTAATAAAAGAGTTATTATTGAGTAAAGTCTGGCCAATCAGCGCCGACCTTTAGCCGGGCGCACGTCAGTGAGCCGCGCGCTGTGAAGTGTGCAGCGGCGCACACTATCAGGCGCGCGGTTCACCGACATGCGCCTGGCTAAAGTTCGGCGCTGATTGGCTAGACTTTACTCAATAATAACTCTTTTATTAAGTGTTATAGAAAAAATTGGTACAGGACTTTTCTTCTCGGTTTCACCTGCTCTACCTGCACATGACCGGTGATGCGGTTGACGCCAAACCCTGTATATATATGTCATGTTACTATAGAAAATCAAATGTCTGTATTTCGCATTTCATATATCCGAAAATAATTTAAATGCATTAATTACATTATTGTGATTAAAATGACACGTCGTAAAATATTAATAAATAATGTTTTTATGTATCGAATTAATTTTAATCAATATGAAAATAACTTTTTATTCGGTTACAGAATATTCGTTTATAAAGATGCGCATTTGTTTTTATTATTACGCGATATTTGTAGCATGCATGTATCTAAGTATGTAAGTACGTATCGGGAATAAGGCGACTGTACTATTCACACGCACACAGCCAGGCACATGCGATAATATCAGTGCGCGGCAGTACTCAGTCTCAGTCTCAGTCTCAGTCGCGCGTGTTGTGTACATACGCGTAACGAGAGATAACCGCAAAAGTGTGCTCAACCATTATAACGCGTTATAACGCGTCGAATTTAAAAAACGAGTGTTGTGTTTGTGTAGTTATAGTGTGTTCATATAATGGGGCGAAAATGTAATGAGAAACGCTTACCTCGCTTTGCCCGCAGACTTTCTTTAAAAAGAATAAGGGTCAAAAGGTTAGTATATTTATATACCATAATTCTAGAAGGAATTGTTTTAATGTATACTATATACTAATATGTCGCTAGATATAATTGAATTCTTTTTCCGTGCAGTTTACACAAAAATATAAATATGATAATGTAATATTATATAAAAATGTAATATTTCAAATTTCTTTTTTTATTTTTTGATTACATCTTTAAAGCAATTCCTAAATAGAAAACAACATAAAGACATTTATATATAAAAAAATTGTAACATAAAATTAATCTTTAAGTAGAATTTAGAATTACTACAATACATGAACATACACATTATATGTATATGATGCACATAGTATTTAGTACTCATATAGTATTTTTGTTATAAAGAAATAGACAGACATGGGCAAAAGAAAGAAAGAAAGAGAGAGAGAGAGAGAGAGAGAGAGAGAGAGAGAGAGAGAGAGAGAGAGAGAGAGAGAGAGAGAGAATAGGAATGAGTAAGCGAGGGAATAGCTGTACAACGATATATCGATTAATAATTCACATCAGTCGCTAAACATTAGTGAGCATAAAGTATTGCTACGGAGAAATATCCAACTATTTCCTTTTTTTTCTTACTTTTGACACTTGTATAGACACTTGCTCACTTACACTCATATCCTCTTTCTCTTTGCCCATTCTTCTCTGTCCATCTCTTTCTGATCCGAGCATACTATATGTGTGTTATTTATTATCTATATGCGATCTATTCGTGAACTAGTTGTAAATATTTCATACCAGATGCGGTTTGCATGTGCGCTCTAAATATTGCCGAAATATTTGATCCCAGAAGCGATCTTTTCGTGAACTGGTTGTAAATATTTCATACCAGATGCGGTTTGCATGTGCGCTCTAAATATTGCCGAAATATTTGATCCCAGAAGCGATCTTTTCGTGAACTGGTTGTAAATATTTCATACCAGATGCGGTTTTGCATAATATATTTTGCATTATTATTTGCTTTCCATTATATCTATTTAGCAAACAAGTCATAAATTGTGACTTGTAGAAAATTATACACAAATATTGCTAATATCCTTTATATATATATATATACAATATATATATATATATATATATATATATATATATATATATAATAAATATCGTTGGAAAGAAACGCCTAAATGCAAATTTAAATCGGAGAGACGAAATATGTCAGATTAAGATATAAAAAAACTCAAAAATTACTTAATAAAAAATATTTTATTATAGTGTTTTGAAAAGCTCTCGAGATAAACTACAAGAATATGCAATAAAAAGTAGGGGTTTCCATTAAAAAGATTCAAGGTGACTTTGTCCTGATGTTGGCAACGCTACCCAATGTCAAACTTATAGTATCTAATAAATAGATCTTTTGAAACCCTACAACTTTTATTTGAAACATTTTTTTCTAAAATGCTTAGTTTTTCAGATATTTCACCGTCCCGGTACTTTTTATACACCCTGTATATATATATATATATGCACATCATGACAAAATCAAAAGAGACAATATGAGCAATATTATATTATTGTGTTCAAAATATGTATGCGACACAGCCATCTGTGCTCTATGACGGACCTCAGCAGCTAATGGTCTTTACTTCTCTTGTTATGAGCTTCTAATATGAAATTACTACATAAATTTCCAGAGGTTTCGAGTTACTTCAGAAGCGCATAATTGAGGAAATAAAAAGCATTGTAGCTATAATCTCACATACAATTATTGACCACATTTTCAAGCGCTTCAAAATTATACTTGTGAGAATGAAGAAAAGCAGTTTTAAAATAATCATTTGTAAAATTCAACTCTTCAATAATAAATCATATATATGATTACATTTAGTTTCTTTTTTTTTTTAATAATTCAAGTTTCTCGCAAAAATATTTTTTCGAATCACTCTGTACATCTATAGAGAAATTCCTATAAAAATAATATTGCCAATAATTGCTATAAAATTATTTATGTACACAATGTATACATAAATATACACAGACACACACGCACACACCTATGCACACATAAATAATTGTAAAATAATTTCACTCTCAGAAAAATAAGAAAGCAGTGGTATCAACGCAGAGTACTAATTAAAAATTAATTATATATACATTTTTTATAGTAGTTAGTGCCAGAGGCGGTTTATTCGTGAGCTGGCTGCTTTCAAAAAAATTTATACCAGATTCGGTTTGCATGAGCGTTCTGGTTAAAAATATATCCCAGAGGCGATTTACGTGTGCTGGTTATTGTAAAAAATATTCCAGAAGTGATTTACGTGTGCTGGTTATTGTAAAAAATATTCCAGAGGCGATTTACGTGTGCTGGTTATTGTAAAAAATATTCCAGAGGCGATTTACGTGTGCTGGTTATTGTAAAAAATATTCTAGAGGCGATTTACGTGTGCTGGTTATTGTAAAAAGTATTCCAGAGGCAATTTACGTGTGCTGGTTATTGTAAAAAGTATTCCAGAGGCGATTTACGTGTGCTGGTTGCTTTACAATATTTTGAACCGGTTGCGATTTAATAGTTATGTAAGATTAGCAATATAACCGTTATTATATATTATAATACATATATATATATATATTGTGCCATTGTATGTATGTATGTATGTATGTATGTATGTATGTATATATATATATACACATAAAAGGCACACATATATATATAACAATACATGCACACACAGGGAGTAGTGCACTTGGACACAGTACAATTGGACACGGTGCAAATGGACACGTTACAAATGGACACGAGATTTTGCACACGGTTCAATTGGACACAGTGCATTTGGACACAGTAATTTTGGATACAGTAGCTTTTGGACACATAAGAAAATACGCATCGTTTACTTGGACACCGCTCAATTGGACACTGTTCATTTGGACACCGTTCGTTTGGACACAGAAAGATGCGCACCGTTCATTTGGACACCGTTCGTTTGGACACCGTTATTTGCCCACCGTTCGTTTGGACACCGTTCATTTGCCCACCGTTCGTTTGGACACCGTTCATTTCCCCACTGTTCGTTTGGACACCGTTCATTTGCCCACCGTTTGTTTGGACACCGTTCATTTGCCCACTGTTCGTTTGGACACCGTTCGTTTGGACACCAAAATTTGATTTAAATTATACGACGTAATCCACACCAAATTTTTGTTTTAAATAAGAAATAGGTTTGGGTTAGGTTATATCTTCCGGAAGTGGAGCCCCCCCGCAGGGGGGGCGGAACCCACTGTATCCATGCATGACATCCAAATATGCGAAAGGCTAAACAAAGTGCTAAAAGCAATGTAAAATTAATGACATCAGTATCAGAGATATATAAGTATGAATATATTTTATTTTGACAGATATTATAACCTTCAAATGTATCTCCTTTTCACGATTTCATATTTTACATAGATTTACCAGTATAAAGTGTTATAAGAATACTGATTATATTTTCCCAAAATGATTTTTATTTCTCTCCATCTGTTACATATATTCAAACAAACAGTGCGCATGTTTCTGTGTACAAATGAACGGTGTCCAAACGAACGGTGGGCAAATGAACGGTGTCCAAACGAACGGTGGGCAAATGAACGGTGTCCAAACGAACAGTGGGGAAATGAACGGTGTCCAAACGAACGGTGGGCAAATGAACGGTGTCCAAACGAACGGTGGGCAAATAACGGTGTCCAAACGAACGGTGTCCAAATGAACGGTGCGCATCTTTCTGTGTCCAAACGAACGGTGTCCAAATGAACAGTGTCCAATTGAGCGGTGTCCAAGTAAACGATGCGTATTTTCTTATGTGTCCAAAAGCTACTGTATCCAAAATTACTGTGTCCAAATGCACTGTGTCCAATTGAACCGTGTGCAAAATCTCGTGTCCATTTGTAACGTGTCCATTTGCACCGTGTCCAATTGTACTGTGTCCAAGTGAAGGCCACTCGCACACACACACACACATGGCCAAATATTATTCCTCTTGGAAAGATATATGAAAAGCACACACACACACACACACACACATATATATATATACATATATAAGTCCATATAAGTAATGTGTGCAATTGTGTTCAAATATACAATAAAGGCAGACACGTGTCTATGTTATACTGTTATCTATACGCTTAGATACGCTTAGATATGCGTGCGAGGCAATAGAGCAGTAGAAATACACGATGTTATCCGATTTCAACATATTGAACACAATTCTCTTTCAAATATGCATAAAACATGCAGAAATATTAATATTGGTAACAGCGGAACTAAAATTATTGATATTATCGATAATTTCGGTCGGTATTATCGATAATTTTAGTTACGCTTAGATGAGGGCGCTAACCCGTCGGAGTTCGGCCGTCGCTCCGGCATCCTCTTAACTATATTTATGTTACACGATCGCGCTTTACTAGCGTATATTATTTTATACACACGACAACCGTGCATTCTTGTGCACCTCTTGTGCATGTCGGATCGAAAGATTTCGTGGGAGCATGAAAGTGAAAGAAAGAGAGTAGGTAGTAGAGCGCGAGACATTATCAAATTCCTTTTCTAAACGAAATCGCAAAAAGTATCGGAAAATAATTTAATTCGATAAATAAAATTAATTATTTTTTATCTTATATATCTTAAATAATACATAATTATATCGCAACGATAAACTTCGAAGCGCGTATTTCGCGTGATATACGTTTAACCAAGAGTCGAAATGACAGGAATCAAAATTGTAATTTATTGTTTTGTCGTGATCTTTTTCTTCCTTTATAAGCAATAATTATTTCTTTAAAAATATTTCAAATTTAATAATATTTTGTCCGATACTTTATCGTTTAACTTTTCGACGATTTAAATATGATTCGGATCGAGAACGCGCGATAAAATAGTCGAATTGCATCCGTCCGAGTAATTAACGATAAGCTCCGTAATATTATTAATCGTTTATTAAGTAAATAATTTATAATACTTATACGATTTAATATTTCGCGATATACGTTATAGTACGCAAGATATTCGGCTGCAAATTATCAATAACATCGTTTTCGGCCTTGGCGGCGTAAACATTAGCACGACACTATTATAGCCTATCAATCGCACGGCGACACTCGAACAATAAGGTAGTAGAGCGCGAGACATCGTCGTTAGAAAATTATATATTGTATAAAATAACCCCCGAAATGGGTACACCTTGACGTGGTGGAGTGGCTTGGAGTACCTGGACGGTATGCCTTAAGGTCCTAAGCGTCCTCAAGGTTTACTGTGAAGGGAAAACCAAGTACCCAGCGTCGTCGTTGCTGTCATCGTGCCGCGGACGGCTCGTCGTATCGTTGGTGCTGTCATCGTGCCACGGATGGCTTGTCGCGTCGTCGGCACCGTCATTGTGTCGCGGACGGCTTTCGCGTCTTTCGCGTCGCGTGTCGACACAGCATTGCCACGAGTCGCACAATGGCTCATATGTGGCACGCGCATTTGTGCGTTGAACGCACATTAGTGCGTCGTCGTTGCCGTCATCGTGCCGTACGAGCAACGATGCGTCGCGTTGTCGCGGTATCGCGTTTTCGCGTCGTCGCGTCTTCGCGTTGGACTTTTATCTCGTTTTCACGATTGTCACCGAGGATCATACTTTGTTGCCGACTAAATGGGATGTCTCTCAGCGTTGCAATTATTAATATATTAATACCTATTAATATAATTAATTTTATATTAATATCAGTTAATATTAATATTATATTAATATTATATATTATATAAATATTTATGTATTAATAAATTTAATATATTAATGTAGGCGCAACGTTAAAACGCCTCAGTATCGCGGCTGAGATGAATGCCGGCCGCGTAGCAATGTATGTTCGTGCATAGTATAAATGCATGTTCGCGCGGTTAATCTTGAACTTCGGTTCGAGAATCGGCTATTGAGAGCACGTTCTGCTCCGACAAACGGTTCGGCCCGAATCGGTTAGAGTTCGGTCGATCGCTTTGGAATCGTCGTTAATGGGTCCCTTCTCTTGTACCGTCTAACAGCACATTGTAGAAATACTAACATGCTTGGCTCTGAGGAGTCGGCTGTTCTAATTAGGTTCGATTTTCGCTCGCTAGAGAAGTTGATCTCCCGCTTTCGAAATGCTAGATTGTTAGCACGTAGAAGGTGGGTATCTTCATTCTCGACCCGTCTACCAGCCTTACGATAAACCCGGCTCAGTCTGTATGATAGAGACTTGGTGGTTCGTATGAAATCGTTCCTAACGATGTTCTAGTCGGCCCTCGATGGGAGCAGGCGCGGGTCAAGAGTCGAGCGAACCCCATTCGCGATTATTCCATCGATCGATTTCGTCTTCTTCCGCTTCCGCTTAACCTTTGCTCGAAGTAATCGGTGAATTCCCGACTTGTCGACTCGAAGTGTGATTCTCACGTGAAGCGAGGTTCGATCGTACCGAAATTCGAAAGTGCGGGAGTGTCGTTCAAAGTATCGCGCGTACAAGTGCGGAAGTAATCTTTTAATAAAAGTACGGGAGTGCCGTTTAAGTATCGCGTGTGTAAATCAATCTGAGAGGAGGAGGAGGCCTAGGAGAGGCATCGGGCAACGACGGAACAACCTTGTCGTGAGTAATTTTTTATTTGTATACTAATTATTTATTCATTACGTACGTGCAATTTAAATTAAGCAATTAAATCGCGTGATATATTAATTTGATTTTTTATCGATGATTTATTTATGATTTAAACAAGAGAGAATTAGAGAAAAAGATTTTATATGAAAGTTATAATCTTGTTTCTATTTTGAAATTATAATTTTTATATTGTATGAGAGTTATTATTAGAGTTATTAGTAGTCTTTTTCAAAATTTATAAATTTATTTTATTCATCTGCTTATTATTACATGCATCGAATATAAAATTCAATGCGCATAATAAATTTTTTAAATATTAATTATTTTGAGTGCTGCTACAATTTGGATCTTCTATTTGCATGTTACAGATCAACGTAGCGACCTTGACATTTTGAGAGGAGGAGGAGGCCTAGGAGAGGTATCCTGCATCAGCGGAGCAACCCTAGGGTAAATATTTATTATTTGTATATCAGTTAAAAATCGCGTTCATGCATTAATTCGGTCTCATTATTTAAATGAAGTAAACAAGAGAAAATTAGAAAGAAAGATTTTGATATAAATTCTATAAAAGTTTCTATTTGAAAAAAATGTTTTTTTCATAATTTATAAAATTGTTCCATATTTATTATATAGAGCTTTTTATTATTGTACGCATCGGATATAAAATATTCCGCACGAAAAATATTAATTATATTTTGGACGCTGCTATAATTTGGACTTTATATTTGTATGTTACAGACAACGTAGCCTCAAGACCAACGACTCCGCTGTTGCGCATCAGTGCCGGTGAGTGAAACTTAATTTTATTTCGAGGCAACGGATTAGTAGATTTGTAGATTGTAAATGCGAATGTAGATGCGAATTTGTAGATTGTAGATTGTAGATAGATCCGTTACCTCAAAATGGATGAGCTAGATTAAATAAAATAACTTTTCCTAGGTTTCAATATGCATTAAAATATATTACACGTACAATTTAAGATATACAGGGTGATTCAAAACAACCTTCTGTCCTTACAATGTCATATACTTGACACTATTCTAAGACGATTTTTTCTTTGCCAAAATTTTTTCCGAGGCTTAGTTTTTAAATTATAAGCCAAAATAGTTAACGAATTACGGACCGCGTACACAAGGCAGGCAGGAGCGGAGCGACTCACCGTCCCATACTGGTGATTACGTGAGGCGCTCGCTGCGATTAACTGTTTGCTACATGGGGTGTATGTGTGAGAGAGAACGTATACGCGTATACATACAAATACACATTCTCTCTTTCTCACTCACTGACTCTTACCTTGTATGTAGAGATTCGTTGTCCTTATACGACTCAATAAGTAATATTTCCGTGTGATACGAGTAACTAGCAAACTTTTTTTCACTCACAAATTGTACCACTTATCGAACTTTTACGTATTAATCCGCGCACTTTATCGATAAACCGAATTTAAAAAAAAAACGATGTTATTATACGTCATTATATTTTCATATTTTATAGTTTTATGTTTTCGAAACTATCGAATTTACAATGTCGGAGGCTTTAGCCGATCACGGGACACATGATAGCGTCCGCGTCGATCACGCGTAATGTGATACATTCAGTTGTTCGGCAGCCGGCAGCCGGCATGCCGGCAACGCTAGTACCGATACAACTTGCTTGTTGTCGTCGCGCAGTTTCCGCATCGAATAACGCGTTTCTTCGAGATATTTTAATAATTAATCGGTAGTAATCGGTAGATTGTGATTAACCGTTATAATCGTTAATAAATTTAATTTGTCGATAAAGTGCGTAGATTAATTCGTAAAAGTTCAATAAGTGGTACAATTTATGAGTGAAAGAAGTTTGCTAGTTACTCGTTCTATCATACGGAAGTATTACTTATTGAGTCGTATGAGGGCAACGAATTACTACATAAAAGGTAAGAATTAGTGTGTGTGTGTGTGTGTGTGTGTGTGTGTGAGAGAGAGAGAGAGAGAGAGAGAGAGAGAGAGAGAGAGAGACAGAGTGCATGTGTACGATCAACTGTTTGCTACACGCGATGGATGTAATAGAGAAAGACAGAGAGAGAGAGAGAGAGAAAGAGAATGCGTGTGTGCGATCAGCTGTTTGCTATACGCGATGGATATAAAAGAGAAAGACAAAGAAGAGAGAAAGAAAGTGCGTGTGTGCGATCAGCTACATACGATGGGTGTAAAAGAGACAGAGAGGGAGAAAGAGAGAGAGAGAGAGAGAGAGAGAGAGAGAATGTGTATGTGTGTGTATACGCGTATACATTCTCTCTCACACATACACTCCATCGTATGTAGCAAACAGTTGATCGCAGCGAGCGCCTCACGTAATCACCAGCATCGGACGGTGAGTTGCGCCACCCCTGCTTGCCTCGCGTACGCGGCCCGTAATTCGTTAACTATTTTGGCTTATAATTTAAAAACTAAGCCTCGAAAAAAATTTTGGCAAAGGAAAAATCGTCTTAGAATAGTGTCAAGTATATGACATTGTAAGGACAGAAGGTTGTTTTGAATCACCCTGTAGATTAAAACAAAAATTTGAAAAAAATATAAAATATTTTTTTCGATTGATAAATTTTATTTAATTTGTTTAATGACGAAGACGCTACTAATTTTATTAATTGTATGAAATTAGTAATAACTTGTTTTCATGTTGCGCCGATTTTATTCTAATTTTTCATAGCCCATTTATCTATATTATCACATCAATTAAAGTTTTGCTTTAATTGATATAAAGCCAAATTATTGATCTATTAAATTATTTAAAATATAAATGTGTTTTAATAATTTTATTTTAATATATAAATTATATATTATTATAAATAATATTATATTATTATAAGAATTTCAATCAATTAATTTTGATTGATAATTTGGCATTATATTAATTAAAGTAAAATTATATTGAAACGATGCACGACAAACGGTCGTAATATCTAACGGCCAGAAAATATAATTGTTACGAGATATTTAATTTTTTCTATCAAAATATGTCAGATTAAAATAAAAAATAATTCAAAAAGTACTTAATGAAAAAATACTCCATTATAGTGTTTTGGAAAGCTCTCGAGGTAAGCTACGAGAATGTGTAATGAAAAATAGGGGGTACCATTTAAAAAATTCAAAGTGATATTCAAGATTATACTAATATTATTATATAATGCGCCACTTAGAGCTCTATAACTTTGGCATGAAACATTCTTCACGAAAATGCCTTGTTTCCTCAAAAAACTGCTGATACGGGCGCTCTGTTACATCCTGAATATATAAAGTATAGGGAAAGCTTATAAATAATATTAATTGATGTTAATTATAACAATCATTACTGCATGCATAATTTCACTTTTTTTAATCTTGGTCGCAGCAACAAAATACAATTACGATAATTGCAATAAATTACACGTTGCGACTCTTTCTCATAAGTTTATGCAACAACATAAATTTAACGCATATGAAGCGGCTTATTCAATATTTATATCCTCAGAAATAACAATTAACACCGGACCGTACTTTAAATTACGCGGCGTAACTGTATTTGCGAAAATTTGTGCCTCGATTAAAAGTTTTACGCGCGAGCGAGCGAACGATAGCGACGTATCCTCTCGCAAATTTACGAGACGTAATCGGCGGAAGATATTGTATCTGCCCGCTCCCAAAACTTTCGCCTCATTAACCGATCCCCCGACCTCCTCCCTTTTTTCTTTCTCTCTTCCTTCCTCCGCTCTCTCCACGCGAATTATATCGTACTAATTATAGATTGAACCGATAATTACCGATGAATTAGTTTGCCGGCTTTGAAGACCGGCTGCGAGGTGTCTCGCCAGCCTCTCCGCGACTTCACCTGGAAGCGACGACAGAAATCTGCAGGCCTCCGTCGCGCAATGCCCAAAGCCAGATTGCCAGCGGCTCTCCGCGGAAATTTCGTCGCCGCTCGCAATCGTCGCCGATAATCCGGCGGATCGCGAGGCCTGCAGCTTCTGCAGATGACGCACCGTCAACTTGAGGATGTCCGCCTTCTCCAGCTTGCTGACGTTCTCGCCCTCGGTCTGCGAGCCATTGCATGTTGTCAGATTTATCAATTAGTTTCATATTTCATTTATGGGATATGCGTTAAAAAAAATTTAGTAGTATTAATAAAAGGAAATAATTATCCGCCGTTGATACAGGAAAGCAATATCAGGGCAAAAGAATAAAAGATATAATCAATATTAATCCTGATAATTTTAACAAGATGACTGAAATTAGGTGTTGAGGATGCAAAATTAGATATATTATAAAAGAAAGTTTGATAACTCTATTGATCAATCCTTTTTGGCTATTTTTTTAAACTATAAAAAAAATATCTATAACTAATATTTGTTGTTATCTAGATAATTATTTAGATGAAACAATTTGCGTTATCTTATCTTTATCTAGATAATAATATCTCTTATCTGAGATAAAATTTTATCTCATCCTATTTTTATCCAGATAATTTCAATATTATCTAGCACTGTCTATAACGCGCACAATGTCGTTATACTTTGTCCGGCTTGTCGATTGTATAATTTCGCGCCTCTCTACGGAAGTTAACGCTTCCGTTTCTCCTATAGATTAGTTTCACCGATCCTTGGCGCGTAAAAGTATCGTGAAACGATTCCACGAAGGGGAAACGTCGAGTTTTTCGGATTAGAAGAGATTTCTACTAAAGTGCCGTCGTTACTGGTTCGCGACGCTTACGGGGCATTTTATTGTATTTTATGTCACATCCGATTCGGAATGCTCATTAGAAAAAAGAAGGAGCAATTCAGAATGTTCGTTAAAAGGATATCGTGTAACCGCGACGACGCCTGACCATCGGAAGCTCGATGCTTCACGATCCGCGACATTTTGCGAGAAGAAGAAGAAGAAGAATGTAACGATGCACCCCCCATCGTTACCCGGCACGTAGCCAGCCGGAAGTCTGCCGCCCGGCGAACACCAGTCGGGCAGTGGCAGAGGCGCCTAGCGCCCTTTTTTAATATCTCAAACACCGCGGTTGTGATAAACAACCATACGGCCGTTATACGGCCGCCGTTACGCCGAAGACCGAGCATAGCCGAGCGCTGCCGGAAGATCCCGAGCGTCACCCGCCGAAACGCCGCGTCGTTTCGCCCAGGGGAAGCGACGCGTTTACCGTAATTTACCCGCCGAAAAACAACGCGTCGTTATCCCCACCCGGGGGCGAACGACGCAATTACCGATAGACGCTCGGGTATAAGAAGACAGCGTTTCGGCATCTCGGGACCAGAACGATTCCTGAATCCGCTCGAGCAGTACGCTCCGAGATACCAGAACCGATCCTGAAAATCGTAGCAACGACGGAACGTGAGGTTGACGTGTTCGCAGCCTCCGCCGAGCATTCTCGGCTTCCGTGCAGTCTCCGAACTCCTGACACAAATCCGACCGACCCAACGAGAGCGGAGTGTTCGCCGCTCTCCTCGACTACGGTCTATCATTCGACCGCTCCAGCTAGCCGGACCGTGGGTTTGCGAGTTCGCTGCCCCGTCGAGTTTTCTCGACTCCGCCACGCTATCCTCAATTCCGCGAACGGAAGCAGGGACGGAGAGTTCTCCGCCCGGTCGAGGGTACTCGATCTCCGCTCGCAGTCCCCGACCACTGGGAACACGCGATTAATCCCGCGACCACATTAATACTAGCGAATTATAATTATCGCGCCGAAATACCTGCCGCCTAATATTTCATTCTATTCCGCGCGCCGTCAAAATAAACACGGCCTTGCCGTATACGCGCCGACCGACCGCGCCCAATTTCTTGCGCATCTCGCGCGCCGTCAAAATAAACACGGCCTTGCCGTACACGCGCCGACCGACCGCGCCCAATTTCTTGCGCGTTTCACGTACCGTCAAAATAAACACGGCTTTACGAATATTGTAAGCGGTTCGATATATCGAACATCGCGCGCCGAATAATCTACGCGCATTATATCTAGCGCGTTACATCAGCCGCCGCGCGCTCACTATTGTAAATCGACCATTGCCGAAAGAGGCAAATAAAGACAATATCTAAATCTTTCGTGTGTCTCACCTTTTCACGAGCCCTGATCCCGACCGAGTTTATCCACGCACTCGCGAAAAGTGACCCCGTTACAAGAAGAAGAATAGCATCCGGCCGGGGAACATTAAGCTGTACGAAACGTGCCGATTGGACCGGGTAATGTGCCGTTGGATAATTAGCATGGTGAAATCAAACGGTGCCTTTCACGCTGATTCAGCGAATTATGTGTACAATGGCAACGATGGCCGACGGAGAAGTCTTCACGCGCGATCGTTTCGTGCGGAAAGACGGTATCGACAAATTACCATCAATGGCGAAGCACATTGTAGAGGATACCACTTAACATTTAATGTACAGGAAACGCATTATGACGTTCTTTTATACGCTCTTTTATGCGTTTGTGCATCGACGTTTGAGGCAGAATTCTTTCTTAAAATCCAAGTCTTTGGCGTATTCTCACCTCGCATCTTTAACGGTAAATGTAACGACGTTCAATTTGGAATTTTCATTTTGATATTAAATTTGCGTTTAATGCTAAATCATACGTAATGTAAATCATACGTAAAAGTATAGAAATAAATAAAAATTTTCATACATAAATTCCTTTAAATAAGTATAAATATTTTGCAAACAAAATTTTAAATTTTGTGACGAAGGGGACTCTTTTCTGAAATGGCGTTAAATGATTCTTACTCTCGCTTATCCGGAAATCGCGTTCGGTATTATCAGAATCGTGGGCTGAGAATCGTGTGATGGCATTTAACATGCAATGTAAAAATAACGAGCGGAAAGCGACGTTGGGGCGCAATAAAAATTAAACGGTAATATTGAAAACATTTAAATTTCACCCAGGTATCACCCAATAAAGCGTGTTGCGTGATCCGCATGACTACACACTGTATATCATTTCGTTAACACTCGTTCGTCGGGTGTAGGTTCCCACGATATCTGAGAGAATATTTAAAAGCAAAATCGCCTGCACGCGTAGTTGCGACCGGAGAATGTGTTTCCTGTTAGGCGCGATCCGTAAAATTGCAGCAGGGAGCGGTGACGCGCGAAGGGAGGGCACTCGGTATCATAAATAGAGTCGAGCGAGAAACGCGAGAGAAGGTTCGCGAGGGACGTACGGAGAAAAAAAGCATAGCACGTGCTCGCTGAAGCAGGGGCCACGTATCGATATCCGAGATTGTTGCCATCCGAAATCCTTTTCCCGCCACTTCCCGCCGTTAAACAATAATTTATCTTGACAGCGAGAAAGATTCGAACGACAGATCGCGGAGCGAAAGTTAATCGCTACTTGCAAAAAAAACTGCAAGCGTAATATAAGTTACGTACTGTCACATCTAAAAGTACATCTTACGCATAACTCGCAGCATTATATTTTAAATAAAACATTTGTTCAAAGATGTTTGAAAATAAAAAAGTTGCTATGTATATAATAATAATAATAATAATAATAATAATAATAATAATAATAATAATAGTAATAATAATAATAATTGCATATTAATAATAATATGCGAAATAAAATTTTAATTTATTGTAGCTAGAAAATAATATAAATTAGAATAAAATTTTTTTTTTTAGTTGATTTAAAATTAAATAAGATATACATATATATATATATATATGTGGCGGTTCGAGAAACCACCACAATAACGAGCGAACTACCCGGTAGACACGCGAACGAATTCTCACGCGCGGAGCACGTGAAACCCGCGCGCGAGCACCGCGCGAGCCACGAAGACTTGTCGTGAGGCGGCCACGAGCGGGAGTGGGCGCCAGCAAGTAAAATCCAGTGAGTGGGGTTTATAAGACGGCGTACGGCGAGAAGATTTTGATTCGCGGCTCGCTCTGACTGCGGAAAGGATCTCCTGCCCGATGGTCAGTCCGAGCTTACGGATTCTTTTGGGTATAGCGACAGCCTACGCTGCCTCTGGTATTACCGCAGGACCACTTGAGCCTTCCTCGACCGCAGCTGCCTCCCACTTCACCCGGGACTAGACGGCAGCCACCCTGTGAGGAAGAAAGGACTCTAGGATCTACAGGCGACCGAGTGTGCACGGACTACCGAGAGTGGAGACTACATCGGATTGAGCTGGCGCCGGTGCAATACACCCGACCTCCACGTTTCTTCCTAAGCCAGTGGGACGTCCGGGTACGACGCTACACGTCACCCTCAACGCCGTGGGGCCTGCCGCCACAGCTCTTATCACCGCTTGCAGCCTCGCCGATCTTACATCGAGATTGCGGAACTCAATCGCAGCCGGCCACACGAGTGCACAGGGGTACGCAGTACCAGCCCCTGTCACAGGTTGACAACTCCACACAATCGGACAGTGATTGGGAAGCCAGCACACGGGACACGGCCACGCAGACGGAGGCAGCGTGCGAGGAACGCAGCTACACGCCACCCGGGATTCCACCAGCGCTTCAACACGTTCCCGTGCTCGCGCTCTCATACCTCGGTTCCCTCCAAATAACCCGAACTGAGCCACGTATCACTTGGCGGAAACGCCCTCAGCGTTAGCCTATAAACGGCCCTTTTCAGGGCCACCTAAACTTAGTAATTTAAGAACTGTAAATTGTAACGATACCGTTACCAGCCTCGCGGGCCGACCAGCTGCCCGCAAATTTTGAGGCTCGGCGCCTATGGCGCCCCTAAACTCCCACACCCGTGTTGCGGCCCCACCGTGGGGCCGCCCCACCACGCGCTCCCACCACGCGCCGACTCGCGTAAGTGGGAGGCCGGCCGCCGGTATATAAGGCGCTCCGGCGAGCATAGCGTTACCAGTTCCCGATCCCGATTCCTGTCACGTACAACTCTCCGGATCCTGAACCACCTCTCGCGTTACACCGGGCTACGGGCTTCCCGTAGTTAGGCCGGGCTTCCCGGTTGCCGGGACGGCGCATCCTGATATCCCGCGTTACACCAGGCTACGGGCTTCCCGTAGTTAGGCCGGGCTTCCCGGTTGCTGGGACGGCGCATCCTACTAGTCGATAAGTTCGCACCGCGTTATACCGTAAGACCGTTTGCATATATACCGTGACCCGTTTGTATCGTAAGACCGCTTTGGTCTCCGTGTTCTAGTAGCTTCTAGTACCGCTTTGTACATATACCGCGACCTGATACATTGTAATACCGTTGTACCTATACCGTAATCAGTAAGACCGCTCCGGCCTCCGCGCCCTAATAGATTCTAGCACCGGTTGTATATATATACCGCGACCCGTTCGTATTATAAGACCGCATTGTACATACCGCGATTTTTAACTAGAGAGTTAATTAGACCTTAGGATTCCCGCCAGTGTCGCGCCGTTTCTATCTTCACCCCACGGCCCTCAAACTACTACGGGAGCGTCAGTCCTTTTAAGGATAGACCGCCGAGAACGCCGACACCCCGTCCTTTTAAGGATAAGGCAGTCAGGCAGTTGGAATTACATTGAGGGCCCCGCGACACCCCGTAGTGTTTAAGATCTGTACTGTACCACAAATAATAATCGTAGGTTAGTTGCATGCGAACACCGCGAATGCAGAACACGGCCGCTCGAGCAACGCTCGCTTCCCGAGCTCCCCGCGCAAAACCCTGTCCGCACCGTGCTTGCACGCGAATAACAACCGCTCACGCACGAAACTCTGTACGCGCACCGTTCCCGCATGTTGCTTCGCGCATAGCTTTGAGTGTTAAATATCTTTCGTAATAAACAGACTTGTTTAAACCGATTACCCGAAGGTAAAGTAAGTTGGAGTTTCCCCCTTCTCCCGAATCCTGGCACCGGCGAGCCTTGATCCGCGGCGTACGGGAAAGGTGAACCGTTACAAAATATACTGTAAATATATTTGTATTGTTGACACTTAGAAAAGAAGTCTCGTAATTGACTTCACCTCTGTACGCTCGACCTATCCCTTGCGCCATCTTCCGAAGGCGAACTCGCCTCTATATACCCATATATATATATATATATATAGAAATATCATTTTTGTATATCTTATACATATATGTTTATTAAAAAAATTGAATGTATATATATATATATATATATATATATATATATATGTATATATCTTATTTAATTTTATTCTAATTTATATTATTTTTTAACTGTAATAAAATTTTATTTTGCACATTATTTTGTTATTGCCTGTTATTATAAATATGCAATATTGATATTTTAAATAATGAAAAATATTTATATGATATTGGCAATGTAAAAAGCAATATTCCTACCTGTAAAGCGTCCACCATGAGATCCTTAAGTTCGTCGAGGCAACGATTTATACGCGCTCGTCTCTTCCTCTCCAAAAGCGGCTTCGTTATCTGGTGTTAAACACACGTTATATTTTATTAATCAATATTATGTGACGACTGCGTCGAACGTTCGCACACCGGCCATGCAGAAACTTTGGCACCTCGATCTTTTGGCATCTCTCATCGCGTGTCTTCGATCAGCAATTGCTAATTTATTACATAATCATGAGACACAAAGGAACATAATCGAGGAACGCGCGGTGTGATTTTTTTTTATCGTTCTGTCTTCGTATTAATTCACGAAAGAAATCTTCGATTTATAATAAACGGAGATACATCAAAAGTAAAGTCTCTTTATATTGCCGCGGTGCCGAGATAAACGAGCGATGATTTTATCAATTAGCGATTGATATCCCCGCATCGATTTCTTATCGGTGCCAGCTGTCGAATGATCGTGAAAAAAAGAATAAAATCCTGATTGCGTTGAATGACGAAGGATCTAAAAAAATCGTGCCTGATTTAAGGACTTTGTCAATTACATGGCAAATACCTGGCTATCGATTTGTCGAATGCTGAGTATCGCAAGAAATAAAATCGTAAAAGAATGCGTAAATTATTATATATGCTCTTTGCATGCGTCTAAAACTTTGCAATTTTTTATCTCTGTATCAATGTATCAATGTTACCACATAACACGAACTTAATTAGCGATCACCAAACCGCTTCGATAAATAATCGTCTACCGCCAGCGACAAAAAAAAAAAATTTTTCGTATATCACTGGCAATTAATAAATGCGAACTTGAGCTCGGATTGAAACGCGTGGTACGCAGCTACGCAAACTTGTTACACAATCACTCGTGGGCTACATATGTAAATAAATATCAACTCTTTTAAGCCGCGTGTAATTATACGTAAGTATATTTTTTTAATTCGCGATATAGTTATACGAAGAGAATAATATATTTCTCACAGTTAATTATTCATGCTTATTTCTGCGTATTGATTGCGATACCTTTTTGTATTGGTACGTTCTCGAGACTGGATGAGGATAATCGTACGACATCATTGCAGGTGGGAAAGATATAGATCTAGGAGATTAAAAAAAAATGCAAAAGAAGGAATTAACAATAATGAATACAATTGAATAAAATATAAAAGAGAGAGAGAGAGATCTCTTTGATACAAAATCACAAAGTAGGACCAATAATAGAGCTGAAATGCAATTATATGCGATAGGTATAAAATAACTTATAAATGCAAATATTGACAAAAATAATAAAAAATAAAAATATTTATATAACAAACGTCTCTTTTATCTATTCACAATATTTAATAAGTATTATAATAAATACAAAATAAATAATATCTTCTAAATTGCGTATTCTTCTTTTCAACAGTTTATTTATATAAAGGATTAATTATATGGAAATAAATAATGTAATATCCGAATACAAAATATAACAGTTACAATCTCTCATCGGAGAAGTTAAATATATTTAGTTAAACTGGATATCTCTCTCGCGACAAAATATATGATAAAAATTTCATTTTGCCAACAGACAATAAATTTATTTGATGAATAAAATACATGACGAACGTCATTGGCAGCGCACCAAACGATCAACCGGTGCAATTTAGAAAGCCATTAAATAAATCCGAGAGCCGACGGTTGAAAATTGGCATTCACACTTTGACCATGCAAAATATATTCGTCTCTCAAATTAATATTATAATCGATACAAAAATACTATTCGCATTTTTAGAAATTTTATGCGGGTAAATTAGAGATAAGGATAAATAAATAATTTTCAAAATAAATAATTTAATACGAAAAGTGTAAGACACAGAGAAAAATATATACAAATGATATACAAGAAAGAATAAGAAAAGAAATTAAGTAAGAAATGTACCTCTGTTAAAACTGGCGATTCCAACAGCACTCTGTAACAATTGCCATTTAAAGTTACATTCAAAAATTACATTTAAAGACACTATCGAATAAAATCTATAGTATGATTGATTGCACACAGGAGCGACGGAGCACGTTGACGTGTCTCGTCAATTTTCCTTAAACAGTCAAATTATAACGCGAGTCGATCTGTCTCACGGCGTCTCGTAGTGACATTTTACATTTCGCGTATCAAGATTTGAATAAATAAAATAGCGGATAACGCGTGTATTCCGACGACGCGCCGAATGAGTTGACAGGTCGAGACGGGCTGACATTAGACACAGAGGCGGGTGCACTTGGTGGAGTCTCTACACCAACTGACTCGACGCTCTTCGCTGCCATTCCGACACAGGCTACCCTCACCCAGCTTGGAACCCTCCGGAGAAGCTACTTTGGATAGGAAGATCGCTCCGAATGCTTCACGGTGTTGAGCTCACTCATACACGCGCGCAGACGATACCTATATACGGGCTGACAAAACACGCGGCCGACTCTCTCCCTCTGTACATGTTACTATTATAATTAAAGTCAAATATTGCCAAATTGATCCTGTCAAATTTTAGCCGCAAAAATCGTTAAAGGTTTTTTTTCCGTATATATTTTAATCTCAAATTTTTCGAAAAATTATCATCACTATCATATTATAATCATTCATATAATAAATCGCAAAAAAAATAAATACTTGATTTTTACTTAATTGTCACTTATTGATTAATTTCCATTTTGTTTATTGGCCGGAAAGGATATACCACGAATTGGAAGTTAGTTAGGAGCTATTGTTTAAGTTACGCCGTACGCGATAATTAATACCGTGCGTGGCGAATAAGATTGAATTACAAATTTTACACGCGCGTCTGTCGCACACACTCGCGTCGAATTTGTTTGCAAAATATTAGTAACCGTGCCGAGTTTGCAATGCGTTCGCGGTAACACGAGCCATCGTATTCAGTGAAAGCAAGTAACAGTTCAATCAGAATGCCATTACCACATATCCGGCGATAATGAAACGGGATTATAATCGCGGCACGTTTGACGCTTCTGTGTAACGCGATCGTGTTACATTCGTCAATATTCCTTTGCCTTTCTCACAGATATTGCTTGACTGCAAGCTCTGCTGTTTCCTGATAAAACCTCTCTGTCTAACATGATTTCTTCTATAAATTTATTAATGGAGGAGGGGGGAAGAAATTGAATTGTGATTAGGGAAATGGCGCAAGGAAATGACGATCATACTGCAGATTGTATTCTCTTACATAGCTCTTCCTGTATAATCGTATACTAAATTGTCTAAACGTCAAGTTTGAAACATAACTTTGTAAAACTTCAACACTGAACTGTAATTACCGTGTCTCGATCATTCACCGGTTACATCGGCAATAACGTCCTTTTTATCAATCAGCGCATACTGCTAATTAATATAAGGCAAAAATCATCGTTGTAAACATCGTATATGCGGCAAGAATATTGTAAAGAGTAATACATGCTTGCGATGATAACGCGAATCCGAAATGAATCGTTAGCTATAATTATATCATGCGACTCGAAAATTATCGCATGCGTAAGTTATAAAATTATAAAATCCCATCGCAATGATTTCTTCATTAGCATCCAACTCGTTGTCTTAATGTGGCTATGAAAACAACCGGTTTTATTATGCAAAAAAATGCCATCCTTAATCAGGATACATATCGAGAAAAACGAGAGAAAAAAAAACTGGAATTTAGATCGTACTAAAAATAACTAATAATCGACGATTATTCGCGAGAAGAATATATTTAAGTATTGGTAAAAATCAATAAAACGGTAATAGAAAGATGTAAAATAACCGGAAAATTATTAAAAAAAAAAGAATAGATTTATAAAAAAATTCCACACACTCAAGATAAATTATTTAAAATCGCTCTCTTGCAACACTTGTGACACTTTGTAATCAGTAATTAAGAATGATATCCCATTGATGAACGTCGATCGTGTTTTGTGCCGTGTGACGTTCCTCCACCTCGTCGACGCTGAAAAGGCAGCATTGTTGAAGTTTCAAGAGACGCGTCACGTCCACAAGATTTCGGCGGCCTCACTCAAGATGATAAGCCAAAGCTCATTAAAATTATCTATGTGTACGTGGAGCCGCGCCAGATGCTCAGGAACTGTGCAGACACACCGCGTCGACTGCATTTGCACTTGGCGCTTCTTTCTAGAACTTGCCTTGTCGCACATGTCAACGGGGAATTTTTTTTTACAGACGACCATCGTGTCATGTTCCGGATTACATTGGACGATTAGCTGCTTCACGATGGCGCTAGAAGAGTCCTCTCTCTCTCTCTCTCTCTCTCTCTCTCTCTCTCTCTCTCTCTCTCTCTCTCTCTCTCTCTCTCTCTCTCTCTCTCTCTCTCTCTTTCTCCCAAATAGAAGAGTTTCTGTTACAGATAAACGAAAGAATACTTCACACGCCGAAGTATGTCGTGAAACTTTTCCAAGCCATGTGTTTTGAACCGATATTGAAAAGTGAAAATTAAGCTGCATACGCATTAAAATTAATTTAAAAATCATCGATTCGGTAATATTCTATTTTTTGTAAAAAAAAAAACGTTGCATAAATTCTTATGAGATACACTAATACATACAACGGATAATAAATCATTGTTATATATATTAACGCTCCTAAAATAATCTCATTCAATTCTATTACATCGCCGCTGCGCCTCTCATATGTCTCTGCCCCTTAAGACGTATAATCATCGATCTGTTTCCTTCTACGACAGAACGATAGTTGGTGTATACGGATTGTATCCGGTGCAGTCATTCACGAGACGCGTCCGTCTCTTCGGCATGCTTTCATTGACGCCACCGACGTATTAAAATCCGACACTGCTTAAACATTCGCTTCGCGTAGCGGCCCGTGATACGGCATAAGCGATAACCGCGGTCCGATAACGATACGAGGATATTGCACGGGCGGTTTCAACGTCGGGTGACATCAACTAATTATTGTTTTCCTTCCTGGTATTCCATCCGACCAACAGCTCGCTCCTTCTTCCTCTCTTCCTCGCTTGTCAGTAGACCGACAGACATACGAGAACTGTGAGACTCGTGCGACGAACACCAAGCGCGATGATCGATGAGGAGGAATAAATAAAAACTTCCGCGCGCGGGCTCTGAAGAGACCAAGAGCTTCTTCGAAGAGTATATAGTAGACGGTATCATCGTATCCGATGTAGAATAATCATTTCCAGGACGATCTCTTCTCTCACTATATAATTTACAAAGATAAGAAAGGAAAGGAAAATTAAATATTAAAGACTCGTGAAAAAAGAAATGACGCTTGATTATTAATTTTTACTCGAAAAAATTTAATTTTAAATAAATAAAATAATCTTTTTACGTAAAAAAAACTAGGATTGCACGAGAGACCCAAGACAAGACAATATTCGCAAAAATATTGTATTGGTTGACGTGGTAATTCCATAATCGCGTCTTCTACTCACGTTACTCGCCTGTTTAATGATTTTGCTGCCGTGCGTATTTCATTTAATATTTCGAGAAGGTGCGCGTCGCCTCTTCCTTCGCGATTTCTCTCGTGGGGCGGTGTGTGATCAGCCTCCACTATATTTCGGTCCATTTGGTGAATGGATCGTCGCATTCTTTCTATTTCCTCGTCTACCACGCTTTGTGGCGGGTTCACGGGAGTGTTTTCTTGCGGATTTCGCGATTCGGCCATATTACTTTCTTGTTGGCTATAAATTTCTTCCGGATCGAATAGATCGCTCTCGTAGGAAGTTAATGAAAATTCGCGCCGTAGGGATACTCTACTTGGAGTTCTACTAATATACGGTCGCGTACGTCTAGTCTCGCGTTGAGTATCGTCGGTGGGGTCAGTCGTATTACGTGGAAGGAGGCTTTCGTCAAACTTGTTAAACGGAAATTCGCGTTCTGTGACTACGTTATCCGGTAACTCGGTCTCGTTTTCGCTCGAGTATTGTTTTTCTAAGTTTCTTCGCGTTTTATCAATATTTTCTCGCGGTGTTAAACTTACGCTTATCGCTCGTCGGGCTGGTTCGCTTAGTAACCACGATCGGTTCGCTATCGGTTTCGGTATATTAGAACCTTCCGACATTCACGCTATTACATTTATTAAATTTTTCGGACTTACAATAGTATAACGGCTTGCATGATCGCTCGCTGTGTAGTAGGTTGCTGACGCTGCAGTCCTTCGCTCGGCGGCTGATACGGCTGACGATGCTCGTCGTACGGCGGTCGTTGTCCGGCGTCGGTGTGTTGTCTGTAGAGTTATCGTAGGTCGCGATGCTTGGCGGTTCACGTTTCTGCTACAGCTGTTGTGGCGATGCTTGTTCTGTTGTCCGTGCGGTGTCTTCCGTTGATTGTGGTTTCCGTCAGCTTACGTTTTACGTGTGCTGGCGTGCCTGTCCTGTTTACATTCTGGGTGCTTTGCAGGTCTTGGGGAAAGCTTAGCTGCTGCTTCCGTCCGTCAACTTCAATTGCATTGATTGTTGGTGTGCCCGCTTTTTAACACAACCATGTCTTTTGCAGGTCTTGCGTGAGTTCTGGCGATGCCCCGGCAGATCCCACCGCTGCCACCAAATAATGTTATGCCTTCGGAGAGGCACGGTAGTTGGGATCGTTTGCCGGGAGGAATTTGGGAATTCGGGCTTCGCCTGAGTAGCTCATCGGAGGTTATTGATGATAGAGATAGACACTTTTGTAATTGAAATAAATATATATATCTGCTTTATTCGTAAATTGGCTTAATTACAAAGTTCCCGCACTTTCGCTCGCGTCGCGTATCGCGATAACGGATATCTTGAAGTGCGCGTGTCTAGAGTCGAGTTTCGGTCTCGAGACTCGCCTCTCGCTTCTTCGTGTATATTTCTGCCGACTGCGTGGCTATTCAATATTATAATAATATTGATACTCGTTTTGACACTCGCGGCTGTTAGAGATATTGCTCGTGTCACGTCTTAGTATTCGAGGTTAATAAAAAAAAATATAAAATGAATATTCGGAGGAGAAAGTCAAATCTCTACCGTCAAACAATTCGTATAGACGCGACTATATTAACTAATTTTTAATTCAGAGAAAATTAAATTATATTTAATTTATAATCTTGATATTAATGTTAATTATTTATTAAAATATGAATTTCTTTTCGGTCACCCTGCATTCACCGGGTCTACCGGGGACCAGAAGACTGATAACTTGTCAGTAATAATGTAAAAAATTGTATTGTGTCTTACCATTAAAAGGTTATAGAATAATGATTAATATGTTGGATTCTCCTTGATGACGGTCCTCCAAAAATAGTATTAATGCGCTTAATGTAGTAGAGTGGTAATATGAAATAGAATAAAGTGACACTAATTATTTAGCAATTAAATGATTTTTATTATTACAGGTCGTTAGACTAACGCCTGGTATACTTGTAGTACAATAAAAAAGTCAGTGAGACTATGTAAGAGCTTGACGACGCGAAACGCCGGATTACTATCCGCTTGATTCAGAGTTAAAGTAGTAACGTGTTAATCGTTTGGCTTCTCGAAGTAGTAAGACGTGTTAACAGGTTGAAGATTCGAATAGTAATGATGGACGTCGAGCTCGCTCTGAGCTCCTCCGGTCTTCAGGCGCTGGTGGGAAGCTACTGCATTCCAACTTATTTGTCTGGCTTAATCTTTTCGAGCGGGCGGATAAGAATATTGACCGACGGCTAATCCGCATTCCATGCACAGTCTAAGACTCTTATAAAACTTTTAAAATGTTACATCAATGAAATATTATTTCTTATTCCTAATTCCTTACCGTTATTTATATTAATACGCGACGCAGTGTTATAAATATGCGCTTGCAGTATACAACTCTTAAAAATAATATGAATATAAAAATTCTTGAAGTTAATACAAATGTGTATAAGGAATATAAAAATTTGTAATATTAAGGCATCTTAACTTATTAAAGCCTTTTACCATCTATCCCGTCTCGCAATATGTATATACGGGATACGCATTCGTATTCTTATAATGAAATATAAAATTATTATTTTCCTTTTCACAATTCTTATTTCCTATTTCTTGATATAAAATCTTATGTTACTTAGAGCTAATGTGTGCGTGTATAATGTTGGAGTTACAATAATTAAAGTTTTTTATGCTTAGTGTGTTATGGCATATATAAGAACTGTCTTCCATACAAATGTATATTTATATATATATGAACTGTCTTTCATACAAATGTATTTCTATATATATATTTTTGGCTAATGAATTTTAAGAAATGATTTTTGGCAGAATTATTGTGCAAGATCTCTAGATTCTATGTATACAGAGTTTAGGCTTATGTATACGTTTTAAAATAATATATATATATACATAGCGCCTTTAATTTATGTGTTAGAATTTCAGCGTTTCTTAAAATGCTCGTATAGAATTTTGAACTATTTTAGACATAAAATTCCAATGGTGATGCCACGCAAATGGGCTTCCCTGGTGTGCGAGAAGGACAGCTAGTGTTTTTGCCGTCTGCATACCAAGCCGTTTGCATCAGCCTCTGCCTGTTGTTCTCCGGGCTTCCTTTTTATTTTTTCGACCGGGCGGATAAGAGTATTGATCGCCGGCCGACTTGCGTCACTGTGCACGTTCTAAGACTCTTATAAAATACTGCTATGAATAAAATATTCTTTTTTATATGCTTAGTTCCTTATTGCTACTTATAAGGTTAATATAAAAAATGCTACGTTATATAGAATATGTGTACGCGTAGCATAGGATATTAGTACGGGTATAAATGCATATATAAAGATATAATATTCTTAAAGTTAATAATGAATAATATGCAGAAGATATAAAATTCTTAATATTAATGTGTGTAGTCCATATACAGGGCGTACATAAGTACTAATGCTAATTTTTAATATTGCTCTCTTTATTAGATGAGCAACTTCCTTTTTATATACTTGTACTTAAATGCATGCTTAAATGATTGACACATATAGTTCTTATATAGGGTGTCTATTAAGTACTCATATATGCTTTCCAAGTTTCTTTTATAAATTTTATGATTGAATTTGCTCTGTTAGTATCCCCTTGAGTAAGTCTAATGAAATTTGTTGTTTTATTGAAATTAAAAATGTGCGGCTGGGACGTCACACCACCCCCCTTAAGTGCAATTTTCGGATTAAAAGGATTTTATGGAGGAATTTGCTTATCGAGTCTGGCACGCATGTCGCGGAATGTATATACAATAGGTATTGGGTGTGTGTTGTCTGCGGCTGGTGCGGTAGGTGTAGTTTCTGTGTTTGGTTGTTCTGGCGGATTTTGCGGAATCCCTTCAGCCTGAGGTTGTCGCTGTGGTCTATTTGCTAAATACAATAATAAGTGTGTAAAAGAGCTCCAAATGGCTCCAAGTAAGTGTAAGCTACAGCCGTAAGCTGCATGTAGCGCATAATCATGTATTAACGTATCAAATATAATTTTTATTATTCTTATAATTATGAATATTCAAAAGACTCCGGCGGTCGCTGCGCCGAATGTAGTGAAGCCGTACCAAATTTTTGTTAAAGTATTATTATTTTGTTTAACGCGCCTCATCTAATAAATTTTGCAATGAAACTGTATCAATCTTTTCTGCGGGAAACATAATATGATCTCTCAATTCATCTAAATCTTGCTGCGAATATATGCCGCTAGTGGCTAAAGATTTTGGGGCTAGGTATCTCCAGGATAATTTTGTGAGAGGTTTAATTTTATGTGGGGAGGTTGCCATGGATGGGGTGGGGTTGAATTGGAGCCACGTCCCTTCAATATTGTATAGGATCGGGAGTAATGTGTTACAGTCCCTTATAGTACTGTGTTTGATTACTATATGGGATTTTGGTGTCATGAATAGGGAAGCGTTTCTAAAGGTTATGGATAGTTCTGTATGACAAGTGTTGGTTTTTCGCAAAGCGACTTCTATGGCCACGCATTTAATAATATGGATTCCTTCGCCCGAAGTCACCGCCATATAGTCCGGCGACTTCATTATTCGATAGGCGAATTCGTCCGGTTGTATTGCTGCTAGTGACAAAGTATTTTGTATCACCTGTTTTTCCAATTCGCATTTCTGTGTAATGATATCTTAATATATCTTAATGATCTCTATAATGAAGTGATTTGGTTTCTTACATATTTTTTAACATACACGAACTTTGAGTTTGCATATGTGAACAGATCCAAATTGGTCATTGCAATTCTGGATCTTGCTTTAAAAATATTTCCTTTCTGGGCCTCAAAAATAAGCAGTTTCGGATGCTCTGTGCCGTATAGCGTGTAGCCACAAATGGTGTATCTTCGTGTCAGCGTTAATGCAAAGGTAATGTCTTGGGACTTCAATGTGAAGATTGTGGTGTTTTGGGAATTTAGGAGACCTTGGATTTTGGTGGATGCGCCCTCATATAGTACGTCATAAGACTCAAATCCGCATGCAGTGTTCGGTACGCCTTCCCAGAAGGTGTATCCATCGTCCGAGTCAATACAGGACTCTTTCGCGAGGTCGCAAACCGTGCCTGATTTCAACATTATTTTACCCACATTTAACTTACCATAACTGGCACATATGAATCTCTGAGGAAGATTTTTAAAGTCGCTTGGAGTATTACGTCGTCCCATGTACCATAATAATCTGAGTATTGTACTCCCTTGCATGTTCCGTCCACGTTTACCTTGCCGGCAAACGTGACTCTTCTATAATACGTGTGGTTAGGCTTAAGACCGTCTATAATCTCGGCGGTCCCTACTTTTAGAAGACCTTCCTTGTGCATTTGCACGCATCTGGCACGAGATGTTTCTTGGAGATAATTCGCGCAATCATTGTGTACTGCAGAGATGTGAGAGTGCATCCTGCAATAGGATATTGTTCTTAAGATTTCTATTTTACACTGGAAAGCATGCGTGTGCGCGTAATTTGATAATTGTAACAGCTGAATATATGTATTAATGGTCGTAGGTGTCTCAATATTGATGTCGCATTCGCCCGATCTTAATAGCAATACGATGGTTACGTTTAAATACGCTCCTCCACAGTCGTATGCGATTATGGCCGATGTGCCAGAGAGCAATGTTGCGGTAATGGACAAGAAGAGTAGAACGTAGAAAACCTTAAAAATAAAAAGATATTATAAGATTGTGAATAATGTTGCTTGTTTGAGTTGTTTTGTGTTACAGGATGTGTCGAGTGTGAGTATATAAACACTTGTGGTTAGAGTAATAATAATAATAATAGAAATGAAATATTTGAGGTTCTTAATACTACTGGATCCGGGGGTCCAGGCTGCGCTTACAAAATTTCTCTGTTTGCACTTTCTTTCAACCCGGATCTATATAATAGGTGCTTTTGCACAACTTTAGCTTGTTCACGTGAACTACGCGTGGTTTTCCGCGAAAGTCTATTCTCGCGTTATATTCGTTGGCAACATTTCAATGATTCTGGATGGACCAGTATACTGGTCGTCAAATTTACCCTTAGTTGGTTCTTTCAGTAAATAGACTTTATCGTTAGCTTCAAAACTTTGTACATTTGTTCTCTTGTCATAACGCTTTTTACTTTTTTCTTTTGACTTTATTAAGTTCTGTCTTGCTAATTGCTGAGATGATTTTAAAGTGTCAAAGAGGTTTGTGAGATAGTCTTGATAAGGTAATTCTGTTATTTCCTCGGGAATTACAAAAGATAAAGGTACACGCGGAAAGTGTCCAAAAACTAAAAAGTAAGGGGTGTAATTTGTTCCTTCGTATACTGAAGTGTTATATGCGAACATTGCGGGGCGTATGTGTTCGTTCCATTCTTTATCTTGATTAATATACATTTTCAAATATTCAGTTAGAACATGATGCGAGCGTTCTATGGAACCGTTAGAATGTGGGTAATAAGCAGTTGTACGATACTGTTTGATCTTAAAATAGCTTGCAATGGTCTTCATCAGAGAGGTGAAAAAAGTGGAAGCTTGGTCAGTTAACAGGGCTCTAGGAGCTCCATACACACAAATAAAGTCCTTGATAAAAACTTCTGCGATAGAAAGAGAGTCGGCATTTTGCATAGGAGAAGCGACACAGTACTTGGTTAAAAGATCTTGGATGGTAAGTATATAGGAGTTGTTTCGACTAGTGGGTTAGCAATGGTCCTACTACATCCATGGATATTTTATCGAATGCGGCTCCCGGAGTATCTTTATTAGCATCGGTTGCCTAGTTTTTACCCTAGTTAATTTTTTAATTTGGCAGTTTCTACAGTTTTTAATATATTCTTGTTCGATATCTTTTTTCATGGTTGACCAATAATAGTTTTGTCTGACTCTATTGTAAGTTTTTGTTATGCCTTTGTGTCCTCCAATTTTGGTTGCGTGTTTTTCATAAATAATATTCTGTCTTTCCTGCAAGTCAGGACAGCGTATTAAGGATTTGCAGATTGTTATGGTTAATGATAAGTCTGTTAAGAATCTTTTGAGATTTTTATACATAAATATCCAAGGAATTGAGTCGTACAAGTCGTTCTGAGCAATACTGATGGATTTTAGATTTAATTCCGTTATAACGTCTCGTAGGGATCTGATACAATTTAAAATATCGTTTTGTTCTATGGGAGTTCTGTCATCCTGCTTCATTGGAATGTTTATTAAGAATTTTCCGTTACTTAAATTTGTAGTACGCGCTCTTGTAAAAGTCAAATCTTCATAACTTGGGAGTTTGTTTTCTTTTTGGTAATCTTTAGCTCCCTTATCGAAAAGAGCTCCGTTAAGAGGATGCCGGAACGACGGGCGAACTCCGACGGGTTAGCGCCCTCATCTAAACGTAACTAAAAGTGTCGGTATATTACCAACGCTTTATAGTTCCGTTATCGACAGTATTACGTAGAATAATTAGAGTCAGGGACATATGCATATTTTAGACAGAGCAATAAAACCCAACTTTTTCGCGTTGTGTTAAATATGTGGACAGAAAAAATGTTGTATTTCTACTGTTCTATCTCGTACAAGCAATTTTAGAGCACAGATGTCTGTGTCGCAAACATATTTTGAACACAATAATATAATATTGCTCATATTGTCTCTTTTGATTTTGTCATGATGTGCATATATATATATATATATATACAGGGTAAGTTTTTTAAGCTGAAATTTTGAAATATCTCGAAAAATAAGCGCTGAACGAAAAAAATGTTGATAATCAAAATTTAATCCTTCCGCGAAGGAAATACATTAGTGTTAAAATTCGTCCCCCACCCCCACCTCCTGGGGGAAGGGGGGAAACTTTAAAATCTTAAATGGAAATTCCCATTTTTTATTTAGTATTCTTGTAGCTGACATAGAGAGCTTTCCAAAACACTAAAATAAAATATTTTTTTATTAAGTACTTTTTGAGTTATTTTTATCTTAATCTGACATATTTTGATATAAAAAATAAAATATATCGTAAAATATTTAGTTTTCGATAATCTTACCGTAATACTTTTATGTACAGAATGATGAGACAAATCAATTAGTGTAAAAAAAAACAAATAATTGTTTAAAAAAATACATTGTAAATAATTACATACTTTTTCTTAAAAACAATTTTTTTTTTATACTAATTGATTTGTCTCATCATTCTGTACATAAAAGTATTACGGTAAGATTATCGAAAACTAAATATTTTACGATTTTATTTTTTATATCAAAATATGTCAGATTAAGATATAAAATAACTCAAAAAATACTTAATGAAAAATACTTTATTATAGTGTTTTGAAAAGCTTTCGAGATAAACTATAAGAATATACAATAAAAAGAAGGGGTTTCCATTTAAAAAATACAAGGTGATCTTATCTTGCCCTTGGCGATGCTACCCAAGATTAAATTCATAGTATCTAGTGTTGTGCCTCCGGAGAGGCACGGTAGTTGGGATCGTTTGCCGGAAGGAATTTGGGAATTCGGGTTCCGCCTGAGAACTTTATTTAAATAATTCGGACACTTTCCACATTAAATAAATAGATTAATATCAGATTTATTTGTGGTTTGGTTTAATTACAATGTTCCCGCACTTTCGCTCGCGTCGCGTATCACGATAACGGTTATCTTAACGTGCGCGTGTCTAGAGTCGAGTTTCGGTCTCGAGACTCGCCTCTCGCTTCTTCGTGTATATTTCTACCGACTGCGTGGCTATTCAATATTATAATAATTATTGATACTCGTTTTGACACTCGCGGTTGTTAGAGATATTGCTCGCGTAAAGGAATAAAGATTGCCCTCGTAATATTAATTAATGATCAAGACTGCCCGCGTAATATTAATGGTAAAGACTGCCCGCCATTCGTTAGCGGTGGGTCTTTTTATTAACTCCCTTTGGCTACCCGGGAGGGGGTCGTTTAGCGACAAGGCTGTGTGTCGTGTCGCTTGATTTTGGCAATATCCGGATGCAAGCTAAGAAGTTCTAAGTAGGACTTCTTTGCTTGCACTTTCGCAATTTCTTTATTCCTTTTTATTTCGCTTTTAAGTAGGACTTCTACGTTGCATTTTCGCAATGTCCTTCTTCCGCTTGCCCTGATTTCCGCGTTTTCGCAAAGCAGTGGTATCAACGCAGAGTACTCTTAGCGCGTGGATCGCGTTGTCAGCGTTTTGTTCGGTCAACGCTCGTAACGTGATCTGTACTCGCGTTACACGTTGAGCAATCATATAAAATAATATGTATTTAGAATAGTATATTTAATAATTCGTGTATAGCCTGTTCGGGCTATAACACTAGTAAATAAATTTTTGGAAACTCTACAGCTTTTATTTGAAACATTTTTTTCGAAAATGCTTAGTTTTCCAGATATTTCACCGTCCCGGTACTTTTTTTTTTATACACCCAATAAATATATATATATGTAAATAGTGATACTATGCGGGTTCTAAGCCATGGTCCTCTGAGGGGGGTGAGGGGCGAGGAGAAACCGGCGGGGGTGGGGGGTATGACGTCACGGGGGTATGGCGTCACGGGGGAGGGGGTATGACGTCCCCCCGTGACATCATACCCCCCCCCGCACCGGTTTCCCTTCACCCCTCACCCCCCTCAGAGGACCATGGCTTAGAACCGGCCTAGATACACTACTTGTCGGTAAGTGAAATTTGTCGAAAATGCTTGTACAACATGAAGGGAATACAAGAGAAACGCTTTTCTACGCATAGTGCTGTGATCGGAATGTATTCAAGTTTTGTTCGTTTGGAACGTCTTAGTTACGTGTCTGTAAGTCAGAATAGTCAAAAATTCTTGTACAACATCGAGGAAATTCAGGAGAAACGCTTTTCTGCGCACAGAGCTGGGATCGCTGTGTATGCAAGTTTTGTTCGTTCGGAACGTCTTAGTTACGTGTCAGTAAGTGAGATTTGTCGAAAATTCTTATACAACATTAAGGAAATTGAGGAGAAACGTTTCTCTACGCACAGTGCTATGATCGCTACGTACGCAAGCTTTGTTCTTTCGGAATCTCTTAGTTACGTGTCAGTAAGTGAGATTTGTCGTAAATTCTTGTACAACATTAACGAAATTGAGGTGAAACAATAGTAATATTACTATGCGGATTCTAACTCTGGTCCTCCGTGGGGTATGCGTGGCGAGGGGAAACCGCGCTGGCGAGGGGGCATGACGTCACGCGGGTGGAGGGTGATTTTGTTGGCGCGTGGGATTGACGTTACGCGGGCGGGGGAGGTTATCGCGGGAGCATAAACAGCGCGGTGTATTACAATAGGCGTGTGCCGCTGTCCGGCTGCTATAATTTATTATAAACAAAATAGAACCATCGCAGTGGTCTCTTCATTTTTTGCAGGAGCCGCTCGCGCACTATTGCGCGTAACATTAGAATTAGATGATAATGCGAGCGCCGATGTCCTGCTGCTATAATTTATTATAAACAAGATAGATCCTTCGCCCATGCTCTCCGACACACTTTAACGCGCCAGTAATAAACACTACCGCAACAGATCTGGATTTTTCCGATGCGACAGGATAGTATCGTTCGAGTTACCAGTGAGAACGCTACGTGGTGAAGTGACAAAAATTTCTTTTATTTTTTTAAATATGCCGTCACTAATAGACTTGATTTTGCAACGAGGGCGATAGAACGCGTCATGGAGGGCTCACGATCTGGTGATGGGGCTGTTGAGAGCCCTATTGAATCTGGTAGTATACCAGAGAGTAAGTAGCATATTTTATTTTATGTTACATTTATTATGTATAGTATATTATAATATATTTTAATTTTATTTTACAGTACGACAGTAAAATAGATATCGAGATTCCCGGGTTTGTAAATATAGAACGCCGCAAGTTTGCGAGAATATTGCAACGTTACGAACGGGAGATTCAGGAAGACATCTGGGAGGATAATGGCACCGACGACCTCCACGTAGAGATGAGACGTCTCTTCGAGGTCGACCCTTACGAGGAGAACGTCGAGGAACGGTGGGACGAGCCTCCGAGCAAAAGGACCAAAAATTGTTTGTGAGTATCTATTTTTAAAAATTTATAATATATTAAATGTTGTGCCTCTAGCCGCTAAAGAAGAGATCTTTTGGGATTTGTACGCCCAAAGGATTAGGATCCACGCTCGAAATAAGACACTCCCGGACGTTAGGTATAATTTAGTATATTTTGCAAGATTTAATACACTTTCACTTATTCGCGATTATAATAGTCGGGCGCGATACGTACGGTACTTCGATAATATTGAGCGAGCGAGTAGTCTGCGAGTCGTCTCTCTCGAGTCGTCTCTTTCGCTCGCGAGGTGCATCTCGCGCTTATTATATCTCTTAATTAATTAGGTCGTTGATTGGGGAGGAGTGTGGTGTCCCTGACCGGAGCATGTCTCGTGCTCCGCTTGTCAGTGTGTCTCGTCAGCTGCTTACTCAGCTTCCGAGAACTTGACCGTGACTTCCTTCTCTTTAGTCACGTATCTTACTTTTATTTTATTAATATCCTTTTATTACTTTGCTCTTTCTTAATTATCTTTCCTTGATCTCTTTTCTAATTTTAATGCTTTGCTTTACTCAGCTCTTTCTTACACTTTTCTGTGTCACTTTATTGTTTTATTCTTTAATATATTAAGAAATTGGTCGGGTTACGACATCCCTCCCCCTTTGGAAAAAGAAAATTAACTATACGTGAATTTTCGTCTACATATTTTTTCGGTATACATTTTTTGCATTTTACAATTGTTTTTTATATTTACTTTATTTTAATATAACATCACAGTGTTAGATATCGCGGTGTCGGTTTCTTAGCTGTTCTCTTCGAGTGGCCTTCACTTGGACACAGTACAATTGGACACGGTGCAAATGGACACGTTACAAATGGACACGAGATTGTGCACACGGTTCAATTGGACACAGTGCATTTGGACACAGTAATTTTGGATACAGTAGCTTTTGGACACATAAGAAAATACGCATCGTTTACTTAGACACCGCTCAATTGGACACTGTTCATTTGGACACCGTTCGTTTGGACACAGAAAGATGCGCACCGTTCATTTGGACACCGTTCGTTTGGACACCGTTATTTGCCCACCGTTCGTTTGGACAACGTTCATTTGCCCACCGTTCGTTTGGACACCGTTCATTTGCCCACTGTTCGTTTGGACGCCGTTCATTTGCCCACCGTTCGTTTGGACACCGTTCATTTGCCCACCGTTCGTTTGGACACCGTTCATTTGTACACAGAAACATGCGCACTGTTTGTTTGAATATGTAACAGATGGAGAAAATTAAAAATCATTTTGGGAAAATATAATCAGTATTCTTATAACACTTTATACTGGTAAATCTATGTAAAATATGAAATCGTGAAAAGGAGATACATTTGAAGGTTATAATATCTGTCAAAATAAAATATATTCATACTTATATATCTCTGATACTGATGTCATTAATTTTACATTGCTTTTAGCACTTTGTTTAGCCTTTCGCATATTTGGATGTCATGCATGGATACAGTGGGTTCCGCCCCCCCTGCGGAGGGGCTCCACTTCCGGAAGATATAACCTAACCCAAACCTATTTCTTATTTAAAACATACATTTGGTGTGGATTATGTCGTATAATTTAAATCAAATTTTGGTGTCCAAACGAACGGTGTCCAAACGAACGGTGGGCAAATGAACGGTGTCCAAACGAACGGTGGGCAAATGAACGGTGTCCAAACGAACAGTGGGCAAACGAACGGTGGGAAAATGAACGGTGTCCAAACGAACAGTGGGCAAATGAACGGTGTCCAAACGAACGGTGGGCAAATGAACGGTGTCCAAACGAACAATGGGCAAATAACGGTGTCCAAACGAACGGTGTCCAAATGAACAGTGCGCATCTTTCTGTGTCCAAACGAACGGTGTCCAAATGAACAGTGTCCAATTGAGCGGTGTCCAAGTAAACGATGCGTATTTTCTTATGTGACCAAAAGCTACTGTATCCAAAATTACTGTATCCAAATGCCCTGTGTCCAATTGAACCGTGTGCAAAATCTCGTGTCCATTTGTAACGTGTCCATTTGCACCGTGTCCAATTATACTGTGTCCAAGTGCACCACTCCCGTTCTCTTCGATCCGCTTGTGGTGCCATAGATGTGCTCTTGAATTATTTTCGGTTTGCACATCGGATTTATGTTAGTTTTTGATAATTTTTTCTTTTCCGTCTTACATTTTTTCTTAGCGTATATAATTGCTATTATGGTAATTATTATTATTATTGTTATTCCTGTGCAACTTGAAGCTACGGGATATTTAATGTGTCCGTTAGTAGGGAAATAATTGTTATTTAAGTCTTTGTTTGTGTCGTCAAGTCTTTCGCTTAGGTCCCTTAATTCTGTCGGGTTTCTAATGACTTTTCGCAATTTTATCGGTCTAATTTTGTCCAATGTTTTTTCGTTTCGTTCGTTGTGTGTTATCGTAAGATTGTAGTCTGGTAGCTTTGTCTGTACGATCGTTATTATCGCGGGCTTTTTTGTCCGTATTATGACGTCTTGTGTTGTTAGTTTACATTTTTCTTTTAATGTGATTTGTCCGCTTCCTTTTATTTATATTTTTCGCGTTGCGTCGTTTTTGCACATTATTTCGATCGGTTGGTTTGCTCGTGTAGAGTATAACCATGAGTTCGCATTACTCAGCGCTATCCATATTGTTGTATTCGTGTGTATGTGTCGAATATTACAATTGTTTGTGTATGTTTCTAATCGTACATATGCTTGTACTTCGCATAGCGCTCCTTCGTCTAAATGATGTACGGGATAATTCTGTTCGCAAACGTATTGATCATCGTTTCGCACGCATTTATTTAGATCGTTTTCGTCAGGCGTAAAATATGTTCGGCTATCTACGTCTATCGCTATTAGTGGTTGATTTACCTCTATAAATATAAATGTATTGTTATATTTGTGCATAGGTAGTGGGATTGCCTTTATTATTTCATACTCGGGGTATGTGATTAGCGGAATCTTTATAATCGTAAATATATTTGTATTATCGTAATAGGCGCTAATTGTTAAGAACTTTTCGATGGTTCTCCAATTTTCTGCGGATATTCGAAATGGGAAGTGTGTTCCCTGCGGTATTTGTGATGCTGTTTCCTTGAGGTTCTCTATGATGCTTTCTATGGGTAGTAATCTTATGTCGATTACTTCTCCTTTCGCGTTGGTCAGATGCGCGATAATGTCCGTAAGATCGTTTGTTAGGTCTTTTATTATGGCATTTAATATTATAAAGTGTTCGTCGAGATCTTCTCGTTGTCCATATCCGACTTCTGCTTGTATCCAGGCTTGTCGCATCTTCTCTGTTATATTTAGAAATTGTTCTTCATTTTCTTGCAGAATTTTCTCAACATTATCCACATGTGCAATTGTTGCGTTTAATATTTTAATCTGATTTTTCATCGCGTGTTGCAGCGTTTGCTGATTTCTTTGCATGAGATTTAATTGCTCTTTTATAATTTTTTCGTCGTCTGCGTCCATTGTGCCGAAGAGTGTTTTGGCTATCGTTCCTAGACCGTCGATTAACCCTCGTTTTGTCTTCTTGGGTGCTTGGTACGCGATTTTCAGACGTTTCAGCAGTTTTTCTGCTTGTTCTCTGTCCTTTTCTGCTATCTGTAGCAGGTTGTGACAGGTTTCTTTCATTTTTATTTGCAATGGTTTATCGTAGCATAGAGCTCTCGTCTGTGCCATATAGTTTTTCAATTGTTCATGTCGATGGTCCATTGCGGCGATGTCTAGTTTTATCACCATTTTCCATGTGGATTCGATTTGGCTTATCTTGCCCATTTTTTCGAAGTAGATACCCGGCTCATATTTAAATTCTTTTATTTCTCCTTGGGTATCGGGTTTGGTTTCCTTGCAGGTGCTCCATGTAATAAAACTCCTGTAATAGAAAACTCTGTATTATATTATAATATTTCTTAGAATCGTGCACTTCCTTTTTTCTCTGGATGCATATGCAGCTACTTTTGCTTTTGTCTAGCCCTCTCCATGCTATTTATTCATTCTTTTATTCAGTCTGTCTTTCGACGTCGTCTTGTCTTGAACATTTCCGTTTTATTTTCTCTCGCGCTGTTTTATTGTGTTTTCATGGCTCCGAATTCGAGTGAGCTTCGTTTCTCTGTGAGGCAGGATTCGGTGCACGATAACGAACGTCGCGCGTGGCAGGATCCGGAGGAGCACGACCATTTTGCTCGCTCCTTTCGCGATCAACTCTCGGCGCCCGCGCTTGTTCGCGAGGTCGACTTGCTGGGTCTTCCAGATTTGGTGGTCGATCGTGACGTTGCGTTTGTGCCGGAAGTGCCTGTGGACGCGCCGCCGCCCCATATCAATCGAGGTCGCGGACTCGCGTTCCGTCTGGATCCGGCGCCTCGATTTGTGGGTCGCGGTCGTTTCCTTAACCTTGAGCCTCGTCCTGCGGGTCGTGGTCAGGCCCTCCTTCAGGCTATGCGGGAGTGGAATCTGGGTCGCGGTGCTGGACGTGGTCGTGGAGGACATTAAGGTAGGAACTTCTTTAATTTTTTTTTGTTTTTTGTTTCCCTTATCATCTACTCTATTTTTATTTTATTCATGCGATTTCTTGGATGGAGGAGAACTCTCCGTCCCTGCTTCCGTTCGCGGAGTTGCGGATAGCGCGGCGGAGTCGAGAAAACTCGACGGGGCAGCGAACTCGCAAACCCACGGTCCGGCTGGCTGGAGTGGTCGGATGAGTGACCGTAAACTAGGAGAGCGGCGAACACTCCGCTCTCGTCTAGTTAGTCGAATTCGTGTCAGGAGTTTGGAGACTGCACGGAAACCGAGAATGCTCGGCGGAGGCTGCGAACACATCAACCTCACGTTCCGTCGTTGCTGCGAATTTCAGGATCGGTTCTGGTATCTCGGAGCGTACTGCTCGAGCGGATTCAGGAATCGTTCTGGTGCTGAGCTGCCGAAACGCTGTCTTTTTATACCCGAGCGTCTATCGGTAATTGCGTCGTTCGCCCCCGGGTGGGGATAACGACGCGTTGTTTTCGGCGGGTAAATTACGGTAAACGCGTCGCTTCCCCTGGGCGAAACGACGCGGCGTTTCGGCGGGTGACGCTCGGGATCTTCCGGCAGCGTTCGGCTGTTCTCGGGCGTGCTTCGGCGTAACGGCGGCCGTGTAACGGCCGTATGGTTGTTTATCACAACCGCGGTGATTGAAGTCTTAAAAAAGGGCACTCGGCGCCTCTGCTACTGTCCGGCTGGTGTTCGCCGGGCGGCAGACTTCCGGCTGGTTACGTGCCGGATAAATATGGGGGGTGCATCGTTACAAACTCAATACACAATTCCCAACACTCGCGAGAAATTATTTTGAAAAAAATTTATATAGATTAATGAATAATGCTGTATTTGGCAAAACGATGGAAAATGTGCGCAATCATGTTAATATTAAGCTCGTGACACATTGGGATGGAAGATATGGCGCAGAGGCGATGATTGCAAAACCAAATTTTCATAGTAGAAGCGTGTTTTCGGAGAATCTGATCGCCATTGAATTGCGCAATCTCGAGGTGAAATTTAATAAACCAATCTACGTGGGTATGTGTATACTCGACATATCCAAGACATGTTTGTACGAGTTTCACCACGATTATATGAGTATGTATCGAGAGAAATGTAAAGTCATGTACACCGACACCGACAGTCTCATATATCACATCGAGTGTGAAGATGTATATGAGAATATATAGCGCAATGTCGATAGATACGATATCAGCGATTATGCGGTGGACAATGTGTACGGTATACCGCTCGCGAATAAAAAGATACCGGGTTTAATGAAGGATGAAAATAATGGCGCCATCATGACCGAATTCGTCGGCCTTAGGGCAAAAATGTACGCGTCGCGAGTAGATGGTAAGAAAGACACGAAAAAGGTAAAAGGCGTCAAGAGTAACGTCGTCGTGAGAACGATAACGTTCAACGATTACACGCGGTGTTTGAACAAAGAGATTGAAATAACGCGTCAGCAGTCTTGTATAAGATTTAAATTACGCGAAGTATACACTATTCGCGAGACAAAAATTGCTCTATGGTAATTCCGTACGATGACAAGCGGTATATCGTACCCCAAACCACCGACACGCTACCGTGGGGGCATTATAAAATACCGTTGTAAATAAAAAGCATGTATATTTATTGCAAATAAAAAATTACGTATATTTATTAATATGTATATGTTATATGTATATTTTATAAAGTGTACAGTTCTGTTTATATAGATATTTGTAAAATATCTTTAATATCATGTAATATATTATGTAATAATAATATTATGTAATAATATCTCTAATATTATTGTTAACATATTTACAATATATTATTTTTATGTATCCAAGAATTGTGTGTTGCATCAAATCCCAGCCATTTCACATAAACCTCATCGCCCTTTTTGCGTATTACCTTTTCCACGAGATGTATGTCGGGATTGGCAACGCGTTGTAACTCGTATTCGTAAAATCTGCCGGCGACGGAATTTCCGCGCGAATCTTTGAGTGCATAGGTCACGGGATTAGTTTTCTGCACTTTAACGATCATAAACACTTCGGTCGACCAATTTGGCGTGTAACCTTTGTCAAAGATGATCTTGAATTTACTCGGGCGTACCGGATCGCCTACTTTGAATCTTGCCGGTGCCGCAATCTTTACGTTGCTGTATACCGTATTTAAAAGTTTATCGGCGATCGCGGGGGTAACATCGATAGGTCTCATGCCGATAGTGCGATGTTTTCGCGCATTGTACTCTCTAACGAGCCGGGACAACGCGTCGATCCACTTGTAATTTCCATTAAACGTAAACATTTTCCACATATTACTCTTTAACGTTCGGTTGAATCGTTCCACGACCGAGGCTTTCATGATAGAGTACGTCGAATAATGATTAATGCTGTGTTTCTTCACGAGTTTCTGTACATTTGCGTTGTAAAATTCTTTTCCTCTGTCGGTTTGAAAATTTTTCGGACATCTTCCATCGTCTCGAATTATCTTTGCGATAGCGTCAGCCGTTTCGTTTCCATTCTTACTCTTGAGCGGTACAGCCCACGCATACTTGCTCAACACATCAATAACTGTGAGTATATAGTTGTAGCCTTTGTTGAATCGTGCATATGGACGCATCTCGACCACGTCCGCCTGCCACAAATCGTCGTATCCGCGTACTATGACACGTCTACGTGGAAAATTTTTTCTCGCTGGAGCATGCAATTCTTCCACGAGCAGCTGTTTTTCAGAGGTCTTTTGCGACATATTTGATCGAGGCATAATTTGCAATAATGAGATAATTCCTCTATTCTTTATATATCTTTCTTCTCTTGCACTGAATTAGATGTCTGCGCGTGAGTTGCATACCGAAGCATTTTCTGCATCTCATCCATCATTATTTGCAGCGTTTGCACATTCGTCTCGAGCGTGATTATTTTTTTCAAATTCTTCCTGTCTGTCCTCGAAAAGCTTGACACGTATTTCCACGTATTGTTTGTTTGCTGCATCGGTATCATCTTCCGGTTGCGCTACGCGTCGTATCTTGCGCGACCTTGCGTCAAAGCCGGAGGCTGTCTGACACAGAGCGTTATCGCGCACGTAATTTCTTAGTAATCCATTCCATTAATAGTATGAATTGTTTGGTGTTCCCAACGATAATCCAAATTTATTAATCGACATTTCGATACAAACAATAATGACAGACTGACTCGTTTCGCCGACGCATAGATTAATTTATAATAAAGCCAGCTTCGTAAAGTTCCTCGATAATTGATAATATTTCATTGTCGTGGGCATTGTTGTCGGCTTGACGCGAAGCTTCCAGCAATCGCAAGCGATCTACCAACTCGTTGGGATCATCCCAATGCACGTAATCGATCTTATTATCGTTTAACGTCATAGCGCGCGGTATGTTTATATCTCTTCCAGCTTTTTTTCCAGGCGCTATTATATTTTTAATAAAGATTAATGGTGCTATTATATTTTTATACTTGTTTCCCTTGTTACTTAACACTGGATTATGCATATCATTGCCACGTTTATGCGCATTTGTCGCCAGTAATATATTTTTGTTTTTAATTTTATCATCGTCATTGTATACGTCACCGTCAGGTATTTTCTTGAAAACCAACTCGTAGAAACCTGGTGTTCACACGTATCTTATTCCACCGATAATTATATTGTCATCTTTATCCACATCAAAAATTTTATCACCAAGCATCATTCCTTCGTTGCAAAATTTAACACCGTAAACATAATCCATAATGTTATTTTTATTTTGACTCAAAGTAGCTCCCACATATTTTTGCCTTAGTGGACCCAGATGTGTGCGCAATATATTTTGACCCTCGGACGTTTGTAATTGATGTTGAACCGACGTCACAAGCGTTTCAGGCGTGGTTTCAAAAATTTCTTCCACATACGGAGACGATCTTTCGTTCAATATTTGACTCGATTGTACATCTTTTATCGGAGTAGAAGTAACCACATTCGATAATTGTTTCATTCGCTTACGTTTGGATTGATTTGGAGTAGAAGTTATTAGCGAATCGTTCAATGATATATTTGACCTTGTTCGCTTTGTTCCAGACTCTTTTTTCAGATGCTTGTCTTCAAGCATACTCGATGGTTCGATTTTCGCTTCATTAGATTCCACACTGATTGTATTTTCGACAAGTTGTTTTAGAGGTTCGATAATTGGTTTAAAATGCCTCTCCAATGCGACGTCTTCCTCCATTTGACCGGTTTTTAAAGAACAATATTTTTTGCGGATTGATTCACTGTCAATCGTCGTCGTCATATTGCGCTCGGACGAAAATTTTTTAGTCGTTGTTCGATCGATGTATCGATAGCGACTAACCACTTTAGGGTATTGCAAAATCGTTAAATCCTTTTCGATATCTTCCATTAGTCTGTCTTTATCAATCACTACAAATCCATACTTGTGATGCCAACATTTCTGACAGAATGCGCGAAAATCGCTGTAAGACATGTCAGTATTTACATGATCGTTGTATACATGTTTCAAGTTTGTACCATCTTGTTTAAATAAAATCAGTAAATTTGCATTGTCCCGTATAAGATGCTTGGGTATCTTGGCATACGTTTGACAAAGATAGAAACAGTCGACCCTCGAGTGTCGACCCATTGCAAAGTACTCTCTTATCGTATCTTGCTTATCGCACGCCACGTCGTCAAAGATAAAAATGGAATTCGGAAGCGCCTCGCTCGGTGGAATAACGTCACTATTATTAGAGAATGTAAAATAGCCAATTTCATCGATCGATAATAGCAAATTTTCCAAGTATCGATATTTCGGTTGTTGAAGCGATTTCGAATATACGTACACATTCTCGAAATGTACACCGTGTGGACTTTCTATCAAATTTATCAACACATTAGTCTTACCGCAATTCGAAGGACCGCAAATGATACCGCGTATAGTAGTCGACAGCATGTTTCCATGCTTGCGTATTTCTTTCTCGGACATTACTCGTGTTTCATCGTCAAAATTTATCACTTTGATTATCGTCGCTTGTCGCGCGAACCGCATGTCTGCTCTCGCAAATCTCAAATCAGATTTTGGAAAATGAGTCATCGGGGCCCTATTTATAGAGGCGCACCGAATCGAAACCGCTCAGTCTCAAAAATGTTTCTTCTTCTATCGGTTGACAGCGATATTCTCGAGTTTACCACCGAGCAGTTACAGATTATCTCCAAGATTGTTTTACTGCGAGACTTTGGTAGCTACGTGGAACAATTGTGGGACAAGCTTCCCGAACATATAAAAGCTGACTCAGAGGTTCAACAGTATTGTCGATGCACGCGACATTATAATTTGTCGTGGCAACAAACACATTTCGACGGTCCAACACCGTTAATAAAAAATTGTGACAAATGTCAGCAAAAATTATAAGAGGTAGCGGTTTGTTAAATCGTGCGATAATCGCACTTCCTATCGAATTACATATTCCAGGCTATCAATTTTGCGGACCAGGAACTCATTTAGAAACACGATTGGCTAGAGGCGATTGAGGTATCAATCCATTGGATGCCGCGTGTCGCGAGCACGATATAGCTTATTCCCAAAGCAACGATCTTGGTCAACGACACGTTGCGGATAATATACTCGCCACGACAGCGCAAACGCGTATTACCGCGAGAGATTCGACTCTTGGCGAAAGAGCAGCCGCTACAGCTGTTTGGGCGGCTATGAAGGCAAAGACAAAATTCGGTATGGGGCTGAAAACAAAAAAATCATCGATGAAGAAAAAGACTGCGAAAAAACGAATACTTCCTATAGCGAAGCGCGGTGGTATCTTACCAATTTTACCATTATTGGGAGTTCTCGGTTCGTTGGCTGGCGGAGCAGCGGGAATCGCGAAGGCGGTGAACGATAGCAAGGCGACGCAACGTCAGCTCGAAGAAATGCAGCATCATAATCGCGCCATGGAAGGTCACGGACTTTATCTCGCTCCATACAAGCGTGGACGAGGGTTCTCAACAGCAGCCAAGAAAAAAAAATGTCAAAATAAAAATGCCTGCCGGTGTAACAATCAATGTACAATTGGAACAGCTTGCAAGACGTATGCGTATACAATTTTTTAGAGGTGTTTTCATGCGCAATAATTTACCGATAAACGGTGTACGACGAAATGAAAGCGGTATCGTCAATTTGGATGAGGTCGATGGTTCCGATACTCATTGGGTTGCGTATGCAAAGAGGGGAGATCGTGTAGTATATTTCGATAGTTTTGGAAATCTGCGACCGCCCAAGGAATTAGTGCGATATTTTGGACAGAATGTTGCAAATATAGAATACAATCACACGGCCTATCAAAATTATAATCAAAGTATTTGTGGACAATTGTGTCTTGGATTTCTTCAAACGGTCGATGATCGATATAAATTTAAAGCCTGACAATTCACCATCGTGACTCAGTATTCGTTTGACAGTTTTCCAGCATGTCACTTACACTTACGTTGACCGGCAAGAGTAGCGCGCTTGCTGTAAGTTACTTTCCGGCTATAGATTTAGACGATGGCGATTACGAGCTTGGTTTAACGGACTTTGAAACGTATCATACGATATCGAACGTGAATTCTTGGAATAATAAATTTTATTTTTTGATAACGACGATAAGGAAATTACGATTCCCGAGGGATCGTACGAATTACACGCTATAAACGAATATCTCCGACATGCAATTTTACGACATCGACGCGTAGTTGATTCCAACGATATTGTTGATGACGAAGAACACAATGAATATCCAATAACGCTTCGCGCTAATCATAATACGCTAAAAAGTGAAATCAAATGTGTCTATAGAATAAATTTTAGTAAACCGGGCAACGTTGGATCGTTCTTGGGATTCTCGTCGAATCGTATATTACAGCCTCGGAAATGGCACGAATCGGATGTACCAATAAATATTATTAGCGTAAATATTATTCGTATAGAATGCAGCGTAACCACTGGCGCGTACAGCAATGACAAGCGCGTACACACGATACATGAATTTTCACCGAGCGTGCCGCCAGGATATAAAATATCGGAAACGCCAGCACAGATCATTTATCTACCGATCGTCGCACGGAGCATTACTGATTTAACGATACGCATTGTTGATCAAGAAGGACATTTGCTCGATTTTCGAGGAGAGGAAATTACCGTAAGATTGCATATACGGCGGCGGCAAAAATAAAGCCTTTGACAAATGAAATGCTTGTGTTGAACGGAAGCACGGAGCACGCGAGAGACAATATCTTTGCGAGGGACAATATTTTTGCGAGAAGGCGAGTGGCTGCTGTATCGTTTGACAATAATCAGATATCTGGTTACGCTAAAAAGAAGCTCAGCGCGTTGAATCGCGAGTTTTTAAAATCATTGGGATTCGTCGTACGAAATACATAACAATATGATTGACATCTTGAATATCGGAGATGAGCCGATCTTTGACGACCGTATCATCAAGATTGAGACTCATACGTACAATCCATACGCCAACACAACGCTTGGATATAGCGACGAGATACGGATACCGATACAGCATCAAGATTTGTACACGTTACCATGTGAAAGTTTTCTATACGTCGAAGGAAAGTTGATGGTGCGTAAAGTAGCTGAAGAGGGAAGAGTGGTATTGGGAAACAATTGTGTCGCGTTTATGTTTGATGAACTTCGATATGAACTCGACGGTGTGGAGATTGACCGCAACAGAAACGTTGGAATAACTTCCACGATTAAAAACTATATCTCTCTAACAACCGAGAAAGGTAAAATCTTGGGGAATGCTGCGTGGAATATGTCACATAATGCTGTTGAATCTTACTTCAATTTTTGCGTGCCGCTAAATATACTATTGGGTTTTTGCGAAGATTATAAGCGAATTGTGATCAACGCTCGTCACGAATTAATTCTGATACGTTCGCGCAACGACAACAATTACATATTTGGACATGCTTCGACTGAAGCTGATATCGAATTATTCAAGATACAATGGCGTATGCCACATGTAATATTGAGCGAGATCAATAAACTATCCTTGCTGCGCGCGTTGGAAAGCGGGCGATACTTGAATATCAGTTTTCGCTCTTGGGATCTATACGAATTTCCTCTATTGCATAATACGACCAAGCATTCGTGGACCGTGAAAGCCGCCTCTCAGCTGGAGAAGCCGCGATACGTGATCTTTGCGCTGCAGACTGGTAGAAAAAATGCTGTGTCAAAAGATATTACTACATTCGACGACTGCAAATTGACCAACGTTAAACTCTATCTAAACTCGGAATTTTATCCCTACGATGATTTGAATTTAGATTTCGATAAAAATAGATTCGCCCTCTTGTTCGATATGTACTCTCGTTTTCGCAAATCTTATTACGGGTGTGATAATGATGATGTGCTATTAAACATTTCAAAATTTCTACATTGCGGTCCTCTCGCAGTTATCGATTGCTCGCGACAAAACGAGTCTGTCAAAAATTCCACCGTGGACGTGAGATTAGAGTTTGAGTGCAAGGAGGATATACCGACAAATACTACCGCCTATTGTCTCATCTTACACGATCGCGTTGTCGAATATTGCCCATTGACCAACGTAGTTCGTAAAATTACCTAAATCAGCAAATATCCCCTCCAATGTCAAAATATATAAAGATTGAGATTTTGGCGATCGGCAACAGTCGTACATCGTTCTTGCAATTGTACGGTAATATTATCAGCATGATCGCGCCAACTTTTGTGGATCTGCAGGGATTCATTATCGGGAGAAACTTTGTCGTGAAGGAAGTAGCAATATTGAGAAATGGATCTGTTCTCTCTCATTACTTTTTTTCAAGTCCCGTACCATGGCGTGCGCTTACAAAATCTGAGAGATGTCAAGCTTCATGGCTAATCGGACATCACCATGGACTTCAATGGGAGGATAGAAACATTCCATACAGCTTCGCTAGGCGTTTGATAACGAGAGCTGTGATGGGTGCGACGGAAGAGGAAGATGGAGCATCTTCTATCGTGTACGTATAAAGGATGCGAAAAACGAGAATGGTTGGTCGATATACTTGACGATGATGCGAGAAACGACATTATTATTGAGACCTTGGATGCGGATTATGAAGATATCACTTCGTTAAATAAGCTAGATGTTACTAATACTATGCGCTGTGAAAAACATTTGAAAAATTGCGCTTTACAAAATGTATTTAAAATATTCAATTGGTGGACGAATCATCATAAAGATTCACCCAAACATTATTTAGAATAAACTACTGTTAAAATATATTTTATTCTCTCTTATTCTTCCCTTTTCCTCTTTCATATCCCAGTATGCGAGTATTAAATTTCAGTACGTGACGTTAGATAGCGGCGTCAGCCACCTTATCAGGCTACGGATGTTACAATTCAGTACATGCACATAGACTTTAAATATTTGAATGGTGTATAAATAATTGTTTTGTCGTTCGTTAGCCGTTCAATAGTCGTTTATAGTCATTCGATTGCCGTTCGATAGCTGTTCGATAGCCGTTCAATAGTCGTTCAAAACCGTTCGATAGTCGTTCAAAGCCGTTCAAAGCCGTTCGATAGCCGTTCAAAGCCGTTCGATAGCCGTTCAATGACCGTTCGATAGTCGTTCAAAGCCGTTCAAAAGCCGTTCAATGGTCGTTCAAAGCCATTCGATAGCCGTTCAATGGCCGTTCGATAGTGGTTTACATATTATAATATATTATTCATATTTAAAAGGCTTTAGATATTTGCTCGTGAAAACATGCTAATTTTTGTTTTCTTATCAAGAGCTGAGAGTAAGCGTTCTTCGTAAGTGATACATCTCCTACTATAAAATGTTTGAGACAATGTCTATCCCGTTATGTTCGTCACAAAGTGTTTGACAGTCAGAAGTGAGTGACTTAAAGAACGACGAATAAAAATGTTTCGTCTTAATCTGGTAAGTAGTGTTCAGTGTTTTGGCATGTGTGTGCGACATTATGTGTGATATGTATTAATTAATAATATATTTCAGTTCGTGCAAATTGATGTCATCCACCGCCGATACATGCGGTGGATGAGAGGAAATTTGCGTTGGGCGCACGCAAGCTTGTGGGGTGACACTCGCGAAGCCCGCGAGTGTGCATGCGTGCACCCAACGCAGTACGAAGACATTTTTTATTTACGGCCTCTTTTCGGCTTGGAGCCGTATGAAGAAGAGGAGAATTTGGAGCCGGAGGAAGAGGAAGAGGAAGAGGTGTCAGATGAGGAAAAAAATTTAGAGGAAGAGGTGGAGGAGGATTGGGAGGAGGATTGGGAGGAAGAGCTTGCAGCTCCAGGAGGATAATGTAAGTATCTATTTAAAAAAATATTATATTATGTGACGTGACGTTTTTGGGACGTCCGTCACAAGGGCCGAATGGCCCGATCGGGGGCGGTTTTTCGGGGGCCTGCGTCTTCCTAATTTAGGGAGAGAGCGGCCCGATGGTCAGATCAGCGAGATCTGACTTTCGATTAGAAAAATCGAAAATGTAAGCTCGAGATGAGCCCGCGAATTAGTTGTCGGCACGAGGTCGAGCGGCGGGATCCCATCCGGCGGAAGGAGAGGAAGAGAGAAGAGCGACGGCCAAGAGCGGGAGTCCAGGACACAGGAGACATCAGGTCGTAATCTTTCAATATTAACTACATTCATGGTGGCCAATATACCTCGCTACCGATAATTTAATATTACTAGGACAGGGACAGAAGCGAAGGACCGGAAGGAACCGGCCGAAGGGGCGGCCACTCCACCCGCGCGAAGCGAGGGAGTCCCAAGGACGGGGCGGCGGGAGGATTCTTCATCATGGACCTATTTTTCGAAATAGGAAGGAGAACCGCTCGGACGCTGCCGAAATTCCGCATCTGCCAGTCAAACAACAACCGATTTAGGAAATTTCGGGGCGAGGATCCACCAACACGGCCGTGATGACAACAAGGATCGCGAGGACCGCAGGACGGCCCTGCGTAACGCGAAAGCGCCACAAGTGGCGCGATAGCGATTTATCGCGCCGACGTGTCTCCTGCAGGACTCTTGCTCGGCACTGTTCGGCGAGCCTTTAGAGAAGACGCAGGCTTTTCCAGGAGCGAGCGAAAGACCGAACCGCTTAAGAGAAGCACCGAGAACTTCCGGCCGGTGGGACGAGCGTCGTCGACCGATTTTGTTGCCGAATAATTGTAGGTAATTAATTCGGATGAGTCGCGCCCTTAATAGTTGTCGAACCACGCGTTTTGGTGGATTAACTTGGTGAATATTTTTGGTAGATTAAGTCGCACGGCCGACGGGCACATGTCGCTCATCCGAATTAGGTAAAATAGGCTCTCTCTATTCACTTCGCCGCCGCCGACAGTCATTAGTGTCATTTTCGCGTTAGTCCGTATAATATGTTGTAAATTATCGGGATTTCGGGCGTTCACGCGATCGATATTCCGACTCGCGCAAAGTATTGCGCCGTGCGACTCGTACATCACAATCGTTATCGATAGTTTCCGTACTGTTTCTGTGTATTGTTAGCGCGTGTTTTTCTTGAGTATTGTAAGAAATTAGAGTTGGATGGAAGCGAAACCCTAAAACTTTGTACAATAAATCTATCGGGTGTCTTTGAGCCCGCTATTAGCTTCCGCGAGTCATTCGAGCTAGAGATTAGGCATTTCCACGCAAAGGTCGCCGTCATTGTTATTGAGACGTATATCGGCTTACCGCGAGCCGGACCAACGGACCGATTTGAGTCGTGCAATCTAGAGTTTTCTATTATAGCGGATTCACGAGCGTGCGTAAAGTAGTTACCGGCGTATTCGAGAGATTTCTTTAGCCGTCGCGGCCTAATTAAGTCTCGTACGGTGGAAATCCTCGCGGCCGAAAAGTCGAGTTAAAGCGCGTAAGACGCCCGGTAATTTGATACTGTTGCGCACGGTCGTGCCGATCTCCGCGGAGAGGATATATATATTATCCGCCTGTAAAATAATTACTGTCATCAAAGGCTATTGTTTATAGGAACTGCTCTATACTCTTTTTTTCTTTCGTTTTGAATATATTATTGTTATCTTTGTTTTAATCGACCGAATGCTCATTTTGGCTCCCGTGTTCTCGACTCTCAAGATTTCTCCCGTCTTCCCCAAACCCCCCCCCTCTAACATTTCGGGTATACTGAATAGCCGCGGAATTTTGCCGTCGCGTTAATTATCGATCGCGCGATTATTTTTTGGTGTTGCGTTTTTCGTGAATGGTGCGGCCTGCCGTACCTGGCGCCCAACTTAGTTTATTTGTGATTTCGGGAACTTTTGTGGATCGCGAGATCGATATTCGAAATACGCGCCGAAGGTGTACCGTGGGCATCGGAGAACCGCCCGCCGAATCAATAATTATTAATTAAATAACTTAAAAGGAAATATACGGTTACAATTAATATAAATTTAATTTTTAATATTTAATATTTTTGTTTCAGAAGGAGCGCCGCCTATATATATATATATATATATATATTTTTATTATTATTATTTTTATTATTATTATTTTTATTTTAACACATACATTGTAATATACACACAATTATGAAATAAACTTATTATTATTATAATTGTAATTAAAGTATCAATTATTTCTACACCTTCTTCTTTCCTTTTCCTACATGCATGCCTCGCGCTATCTCATCGGTACATGCATGCCTCGCGCTATCTCTCTTTATCTCTTTCTCCCGCGAACGTCATCCTTTTCCAACACCAATGCGGACGCTATCCTTCTCCCTCGTGCCTGTGATCGCCTCGCGCCGCCTCGCATATGCTCTCTCTCTCGCACCGCCTCGCGTATGCTCTCTCTCGCATCGCCTCGCTCTATCTCATCGGTACATGCATGCCTCGCGCTATCTCTCTTTATCTCTTTCTCCCGCGAACGTCATCCTTTTCCAACACCAATGCCACACCTACTCGCGGCATCGTACCTTCGCGTTCCCTCTTCCCCGCGGCCCCCGCGCCTACCGTTCCGCCGCGGTGCCCCTTCCCCCTCTCCGCGGACCCCGCGCCAACCGTTCCGCCGCGGTCCCCTTCCCCTCTCCGCGGACCCCGCACCTACCGTTCCGCCGCGGTCACCCCCGCGTGACGTCATTCCCACCCCATGACGTCATTCTTGCCCCCGTGATGTCATACCCCCGTGACGTCATACTCACCCCCATGACTTCATCCCCCATGACTTCACCCCCCCCGACGTCATCCCCACCCAGTGACGTCATACCCCCCCTGACGTCATTCCCACCCCGTGACGTCATCCCCCTCCCCTCTCCCGTGACGTCACCCCCCCCGTGACGTCATACCCCCCACGCCGGTTTCCCCTCACCCCTCACCCCCCTCAGAGGACCATGGCTTAGAACCGGCCTAGATACACTACACTGCGCGTAGAGAAACGTTTCTCCTCAATTTCCTTAATGTTGTACAAGAATTTTCGACAAATCTCAATTACTGACACGTAACTAAGACGTTCCGAACGAACAAAACTTGCGTATATAGCGGTCATAGCACTATGCGTAGAAAAGCGTTTCTCCTGTATTCCCTTGATGTTGTACAAGAATTTTCGACAAATCTCACTTACTGACACGTAACTAAGACGTTTCGAACGAACAAAACTTGCGTACACAGCGATCCCAGCTCTGCGCATAGAGAAACGTTTCTTCTCAATTTCCTTAATGCTGTACAAGAATTTTCGACAAATCTCACTTACTGACACATAACTAAGACGTTTCGAACGAACAAAACTTGCGTATATAGCAGTCATAGCATTGTGCGTAGAGAAACGTTTCTTCTCAATTTCCTTGTTGTTGTACAAGAATTTTCGACAAATCTCATTTACCGACACGTAACTAGAACGTTCCGAGCGATCAAAACTTGTGTACATAGCGGTCATAGCACTATGCGTAGAGAAACGTTTCTCCTCAATTTCATTGATGTTGTATAGAAATTTTCGACAAATCTCACTTACTGACACATAACCGAGACGTTCCGAACGAACAAAACTTGTATACATAGCGATCTCAGCTCTGTCCGCGGAAGAGCGTTTCTCCTGAATTTTCTTGATGTTGTACAAGAATTTTCGACAAATCTCACTTACTGACACGTAACTAAGACATTCCGAACGAACAAAACTTGCGTACATAGCGATCTCAGCTCTGTCCGCAGAAAAGCGTTTCTCCTGAATTTCCTTGATGTTATACAAGAATTTTCGACAAATCTCACTTACTGACACGTAACTAAGAGGTTCCGAAAGAACAAAACTTGCGTATACAGTGACATCAGCTCTGTGAGCGAGGAGCGTTTCTCCTGAGTTTCCTTGATGTTGTACAAGAATTTTCGACAAATCTCACTTACTGATGTCACGTCCTGTCAAAATTTCAACCTTTGAATTTCTATTTGTTATCTCTCTAAATAATCAAAGTCCAATAAGCGCAACTTGAATAGCGCGCCAAAAACACGCCATGACATTTGATTCCTCCGAGCGCCGAGGCATGGCGCTTCGTTAGCTCTAAGGAAATTCCCACTACTGCGCATTTGACCACTACGCATCCGTACTCTCGGCAGCGGCCGAGCCGCCGAAGCGAGAGTGCCCAGTGCGCGCTCCAACTTCGAGAGTCTATTCCGCCACTTCGAACCGTCAACAGCTCTCTTAGGAGAGCCTCTCCCGCGACTGCGACGCAATTCAATTCTAAGTTCGAATTCTAACTCTAACTTTAAATTCAATTTCTAAATCCTAACTCTAGTGTTTAATCTAAATTTAATTTATAACTTTAAATTCAATTTCTAAATCCTAACTCTAGTGTTTAATCTAAATTTACTTATAACTCTAAATTTAAGTCGAATTAATGCAACAGTGTACAAGTTGAATGAATATATTGTGCTGTATGAGAATGAAGTCGACCCTTCATTAACGCACCTTATCCAACTCTTGCTTTGAGCCTTCCGCATCCGTAAGTAAATAATACGCATTTCAAGATTATTTCTCCGCTCTCATCCGTCTGGTTAACCTTTCTGTTAACAATATCCTGTTAAAATCTACAGTTATCAAAATACATTTTTGCCTGGCTCTATTCAATTATACACACACGCACACGCTTACACCTGATATACAGTACCAGCAGTGCGGACCGCCGCACGCCGTGTCCTCTGGAAAGCACACGCCGTCTTGATTAGAGCCAGTGATCAGTGATTAATTAAATAAATTAACAAATGCCAAAGACCAGACGAGGAGGAGTGAAGAAGCGCGCGCGTAAACTACTTCGCGAGTTGATCCTAGAACTCGTAGATTCCGGGCTATCGCGATACGTTGGTGTAACACCGCACTACGATCTTGAATACGAACAATTATTCGTGAATCATCATACCACTACCTTAGAGATCTCGCGACGCGCGGAGTGCATAACTCCCATCAAGTGGCCAGCCAAGCTGATTCCAATCGAAGTCGAGCGCCCAAGGACTTCACCCAGCGATATCGACGACGAGGATCCCAGGAAGGCCGGATATCGGTGAACCAAGCAGCATATCCCGGACCGTCCGATTAACATCCCGACCACCCGTCACAAGGTAAGAAGTTATACTTATGCGACCTTTAATTACCCCCGAACCCCGGGCGATTATTACTAAATCCACTTTGTTAAACGCGCGAATTCCTTGCGAGTAATCCACTTACCATACACGCGTCTCGTAACATTGAGTTCTGCCATAATTGTTATGCCTCGGGTGAGGCACGGTAAATTTCGGGATCGTTGTCGGATTAAGATTTAGGAATCTGGGATGCGTCTGGCGGGTTACCCATAGCACTGGACACTTTTTATGTTAAATAAAACCTTTATTCATTACAAATGGTCTTAGTTATAATTCGTCCTCGTATTTATTATCTACTCATGTCGCGTATCGCGTTAGTTAACACTCGCGTGCGCGTGTTTGGAGTCGGGTTTACGTCGCGAGACTGGCTTCTCGATCTCCACGATTTTGACTAAGTGTGACTACTCGATATTGCAATAATTACCGACGCTTGCTGTTGACACTCGCGACTATTAGCGATACTGCCCGCGTAATATTGATTAAGGATTAAAATTGCCCGCCATTCGTTAGCGGTGGGCCTTTTTATTAATTCCCCTTGGCTTCCCGGGAGGGGGTCGTTTAGCAACAAGGCTGTGTCGTGTCGCTTGATTTTGGCAATATTCGGATGCAAGCTAAGAAGTTCTAAGTAGGACTTCTTTGCTTGCACTTTCGCAATTTCTTTATTCCTTTTTATTTCGCTTTTAAGTAGGACTTCTACGTTGCATTTTCGCAATGTCCTTCTTCCGCTTGTCCTGATTTCCGCGTTTTCGCAATGAAATGATTGCACGGTCGCTCGGGCTTAGCGCGTGGCTCGCGTTGTCAGCGCTTTGTTCGGTCAACGCTCGTAACGTGATCTGTATTCGCGTTACACGTTGAGCAATCATATAAAATAATATGTATTTAGAATAATATATTTAATAATGTATAGCCTGTTCGGGCTATAACATAATATAATATAGTTAAACACATCAAGAATATTCTAGAATATTTCGAAACGTGCATCTTTCCCAGAGTTTTCGGACGAAAACTTTTTATCTGATGGTTAGGTTTTGTTTTATGACGCGCCCTTTGAGTTTTGCTTTTATGACCCACTCTTTGTCTAATACTGAGTTTCTCTTTCCTGATGCATCTCGAGTTTCACTTTTACGACTCATCCTTTTGCCTGCGTCTCGATTTCCATTTTGACTCATCCTGTTCTCCGCGAATAGCTTAGTTTTCTGAGTGCTCCCTCTGTTTTGTTTAATATTAAGCTAAAATGCACCCTCTTCGTTAAGTTCCCCTCCCTATCTGCGTATCCATCGCGAATAACCTTGATCGCAGGTATCCCCGGGAAGAACCACGCGGTTCATTCGACCCGAAATTCGCGATCGTGTCCCGCAAAAAAATTCCGAGCTCTGCAATCCCCTTCTCGCAGCCGGAATTCGCCGGGACGTAACATAATTGTTGGTGACAGCGGTGGGATATACCGGATTTATTCGCGACAATGGAAACCCGTAAAAAGGGAGGGAAACCGCCTTTGGCGCTAACCGAGGCCGAGATCGAGAAAATTTAAAATCAGCTAGCGATGAAAGACGCCCAAATGCGCGAGCAAGCGGAACTATTACAACAACAAAGCGAGGCTTTCGAGGCTAAGAGAGAAAACTCTAAGCGCGACCTCGAGGAAATTAAAAATAGCCTCTTGATTAGGGAAATGGAGCTGAACAAACGAATAAACTTTGGCCCCGTACGCGGTAACGATTTCAAAAACCCTAACAAGTTCATAGATCTCGGGCAATCGAATCACGGGGAAACGCCTGGGCATCACGCGCCGCCCCTCTCCCCACCCCCTCACCGTGCAGGAACGTGGCTCTTCGATGCCCACACGTCCACGATATATAATCCCCACGACTTCTCACATGAAAATTCGGGCCCGCGACTTTCCTTCCGCGAAGCGCTCGAAACAGTGCCGCATTTCGATGGCCGCAATATACCTCTCTCGCACTTCATCCGTGCTTGCAGGAAAGCTAAAGAAATATAACCGCCGTCCTCCGAGAGGAATTTGACGCGCCTCCTCCTCACAAAACTTTGCGGGCGCGCCGCGTGCACAATAGAAGATGAAATTTGCGAGACAATAACCCAACTCGCGGATCTGTTAAATGGCGCTTTCGGTTCTCCGAAAACGATAGACCAATACCGCGGCGAATTGAGCACTATTCACCTAAGACCCAACGAGCACATCCTCGATTATATTACCCGTGCCAAAGACCTCCGTTCGTCAATTTTGGACTCAGAACGCCGGGAACGTGGCTTGAATAACGATAGTATGGCGGAGATAGACGCCTTAACGGCGCGGTCATTCTGCGACGGGCTGCCTCTCAATTATCGACTACAATTAACTAAAGAACTATACACTGATTCGTTCGCAGCTTTTTCACGCGTAAAGGTTCTCGCGAAACGTCAAGAATTAGACAATGAAAGATTTAATCCCGCACGCGCAGCGAACCGAGCTACGAAAGAAACGTATACAGCACAGGTAGACCACTAGCTCACTCTACGCCTGTCAAGTCGGGAACGGATCGTACAACAGCCAGATAGTCGACCACCGCTCCAACGAGACCTCCCAGCCAGGACCATTATAGGCCCGCGGGTCCGCGGAACAATTTCCCCACCGATAACAGGTATGCGAACCGAAGCGAGCCGCATACCGCTAACAGACCGCGTTACGAAAGCAACGGAGTAGACAGGGATAAAAAATTCTGCCGGTACTGCAAGAACCTGAGACATGAGATCGAAGAATGTAGGAAACGCGAGTTCAACAATTCGCGCCAGGGAAACGGCTACCGCCCCTCGAGGCCCGCGGACGAACCTCGAGCGGGAAGGGGCCACGAAACAGATCGTCCGATAAGAACAATAGCGACAGAGCAGGAGAAAGAGCCACGCGAATCGCGATCGTAAGCCCCGAAGACTTCTCTCGCGCCTACGGTGACCCTGTCCGCGGAAGGTCTTTCACCGAGCACTAAATACATGGTCGACACGGGTGCCGCACCTAATCTCGTAAAGCGATGTCGGATAGATCCCAAGTCTAGCATCAACCCCGAATCAACGATAATCCTTAGCGGAATTACGGACGGGCGAATTGAAACCCTCGGAACAACCGATATCGAGTACCTGGGATACGGGATCAAGTTACATGTTGTCGGAGACAACTTCCCCATATCTCAAGACGGTATATTAGGCTCGGATTTTTTACGCAATGCATCGAGCATTAACTTCGCCGAAAAATGCGTAATCTGGCAGGGGATAAGAGTGTGACGTCTTAGCCGCACGTCAAAATTTTATTTAAATAACATATTTATTGTTAATACACCCATAGGAGGTGAAAGAAGTAAAAATCCAGAGAAAATTATTCGTTCAAAGCAGAGATCTAACTTGTAAAATAATATTCATACTTGCGAGTCACCCCGTTTGTAGCCAACGCTCGAGCGCGCAGCGGGTGACGCAGAAATAACCATCATATATAGACCATAAGAATAATTAATAATTTATATTTGCATTGCACAGCTAGACAGACAATTCGAACACTTTAAAATTATAATATATATATATATACGAATATACAAAAGATCTTTTAATAGACGATAATTCTTAATAAACGAAACTAACTTCTAAAGCATTAAATTCAATAAGGAGATACACGCGAAAATAACGAAACAATGAACAATGCAAATGTAACGTTATTAACTAACAAATGCGCGTCCCGTATGAACATAGCAAAATGGGACATTGGTACACGCTTTAATATAATAATTTTAAGTACACATACATTTATATATGCACATCATAATGTTTAACTTTATATTATTTTATATCCTTTATTTAGTAGCATTAAGAATCCTTATACGCATCATACGCATTTATATACTCTATACTATGCGCACACGAACCCTATGTAACGTGGCGTTCTTCATTATTAATAATGCATTTAACAATAAGAAGTTAGGAGTATAAGAAATAATATTTTATTCGCTGTAGCATTATAAGAGTTTTATAAAAGCCTTAGAACTGTGCATGGAATGCAGACTAGCCGACGATCGATATTCTTATCCGCCCGCTCGATAAGATTAAGCCGGACAAACAAGTTAGAATGTTGCGAGGCTACGATATAGCTGTCCTTCTCGCACAGAGATCCCTACCAGCGACGCTTCCACTTGCCATCGCTCTCGCCCATGGGTCTCCCACCAGCATTAAAAAACCTAAGGCAAAAGCATAGGAAGAGTATCCCACCATCTACAATGAGGCGATCCCACTACAGCATCTCTCCCACCAACACCTGAAGACCGGAGGAGCTCAGTGCGAGCTCGACGTCCAGCATTATTAATCCAGCGCTTAAACTGTTAACACGTTTACTACTTTAAGTTGGAATTACTACTTCGACGTTCCTTCAGTTAGCGTTTAATAATCCGGCGTCCGCGTCGTCAAACTCCAGTACGAATCTTTAAGACTTTTATATACACACTCCGTTGTAAAGAACGAGTTTACCAGCCGCTAGTCTAGCGACTGTAATATTACTAATGTAACGTTGAATATAAAATAAAGTGATCTTTTATATTGCAACGATTCGCAATTATTTAACGACCGGCCATTCCTACATCCTCGATTAGTCGTCGTTCGCTGTAGTCAGTAAAACAGTCAATTCTTTGGAATCTTCGGAAGAGCATTCACAGGAAGGAATCCAATGTGCCTAGAAGACGTACTCTAGCATATATTATAAATCTAAATCTGGTAAGTTAAGGTAACTCCGATTACACAGTGACAAGTTGAAGCCTTCTGATCCCTGGCAAACTCGGTGAACTGCAGAGTGGCCAAAAATAATACTTTATATTTAAATAAATCACGAACAAATACTTACCAGTAAAGAACAAATAAATATAATAGCTATTGAAGAAATAACAGAGAACCTTGGAACAAACCAATTTATAGCTATTTTCAATAAAATTTATATTGTCACGTTTTTAATAAATTACTCAATGATAGTAATTTAAAAATTAATTTTTTTTCTTAACTTCGATTACCGAAACGTGACATATAAAAATTTGGTGGCAGCGATGGGATCGCAGAAGCCAACTTGTCATTTTCTTGTTCTAATAATCACATTTTATTTCAGAAAGTGAATTGTGCGCGATATAACGTCCAATTTGAGTCTCGGTTAATATCTTTCAGATTTTTCTTGAATCTTTCGCGAATTACAGTGCCGCTATAATTTTATTCAATTACTAAATAACGCGTCGGACTTCCGTTTCCGGTACGTAGAGTGTGACACGTGTGTATGTGGAAGGTGCTGTTTGACGGTGGTTGAGAGGAGAATTAGAGGGGCGACGAGAGAGAAGGGTTGAGTGAGAGCGAGTGGAGGTTAATGAGCGAGTGAGGGAGTGAAGGGAGAACTGGGAGTGAGAAGGGAAGGGAATAAAAGGGCATTTACGAGCCGGCGGTTAGGGGCGAGTGGGCACGGAGTATAGAATAGGTAGAGCGGTAGACGCGACGGAGCGCTAGGGAAACAGCGCGCGATAGGGAAAAGTAGGGGTAGCGCTAGTAAGCGGCAGAGCACGAAGCAAAGAGAGTAGATAGAGGGGAAACAAAGACAGTCAAATAGAGCAGAGAAGGAGAGTATAGGTAGAGAAAAGGAAACAAAACAAGAAGTGGAAAAAGGGAAACAAGGAGAGATAAGCAGGGGAGAATGGAGAAAGGTGGAATAAAACAATCGAAAGAGAGAAAAGGAAGTGTAGGAGATATATCAGAGTTTTTGAAGAAGAAGAGAGAGAGAGAGGATAAGGAAGGAGAGGAGTCTATTTTTAGATCAAGTAAAATCATAGTAAGATCACCAAAAGCAATGGGGGAGAGAAAGGAGGAGGATAGAGAGGGATGGGAGAGGCAATTGAGGGAGGAATTAAGAAAGGACATAATAACAGGGGTAAAATTGCTAGGAGAAGAGATAAGAGAGGATTTAAGAGAGGTCAAAGATGGTTTAGTGGGGCAAGGAGAAGGGATAAAAAAGGAATTGGAAAAGATAAGGGAAGAATTTAGAGAGAGGGAGAGGGAATGGGAGGAAGAGAGAAGGGAAATGAGAGGAAGGATAGAAAATCTGGAAAGGAAATTAGAAAAATGGATAAAGGAAGGGAAAGGAAGAGTAGGAGAGGAGGGCAAGGAGGGAGCAGGGGTAGTAGGAGAAGGTGAATTAGAAACAAAAATGAAGGTAATAGAAAGAAAATTAGAGCGGAAGGAACGAGAGGATAGAAAGAGAAATATAGTAATTAGGAGAGTAGAAGTGGAAAAAGGAGACGTAAGAGGAGGAGTAGAAAAGATCTTGGAAATGTTAGGAGTAAATATAAAAATAGAGAGTGTGAAAAGAATTGGAATAATGACGGAAGGAGAGAGAGGAATGGCGGTAGTGACGTTAGGGAGCATGGAACAGAAAAGACAAGTTATGGAGAATAAGAAAAAGTTGAGGGGAAGAGAGGAAAGGATAGAGGATGATTTAACATGGGAGGAAAGGAAGGTTAGATGGAGGCTCAGGGAGATAGCCAGGAAAGAGGAAGGAGAAGGAAGGAGGGTACGGATAGGTAATGGGGGATTGCAAATAGATGGCAAATGGTGGAAATGGAATAAGGAAGAGGAAGTATTGAAAAGTGAAAGAGGGGAAGTGAAGGGGGAGAGAGTAGGTTATAGGAGAGAGAGACAGGGGGAATAAGGGGGAAGGTAGTTGAGAGGGGACTAGTAATAGAGACAGGGGAGAGGGAGGGGAGGACAAGTGGGAGAGTAATAAGGGGAGGGAAGGAGAGGAGAGGGGGAACAGAGAGACGTGGGGGGGCGGTAAGGAGGAAGAGATATGGAAGATGGCTTTCTGGAATATAGCAGGTTTAAAAAACAAAGATAAGGGTTTTTGGGATAGGATTGGAGAGTGGGATGTCATAGTACTCATGGAGACATGGGTGGACGAGAAAGGATGGAGGGGAGTAAAAAACAAATTACAGAAGGGTTTTAAATGGGGGGTACAATACGCGAGTAGAAAGAATAAAAAAGGAAGAGCAATGGGAGGAATGATAATGGGGAATAGTGGGAGTATATGTGAACGAGGACTTAGAGAGGAAGATAGAGGGTTTAAAGAAGTGGATGGAAGAGAGAGAGGAGGAAGGAAGGAGAATAATAATAGGAGGTGACTTTAATGCCAGAACTGGAGAAATGGGAGGAAGGGTAAATTTGGGGGAGGAGGAGGAAATTGGAAAGAATAGGAACTCCAAAGATAAGAAGAGTAATAGGGAAGGGAGGAGATTGGTAGAGGTGCTAGAGGAAACTGGATGGAGTATAATAAATGGGAATATAAAAGGAGATGAAAAAGGAGAATACACGTATACCAGGGGGAGGGGAAACACGGTAATAGATTATGTATTAGGAAATGAAGGGATATGGGAAAAAATAGAAAGATTAGAGATAGGAGAGGACATAGACTCGGATCATCACCCGGTGATTTGCTGGATAAAAGGGGAAGACAGTTGGAAGAAGAAAAGGAAAGGGAGGCAGAAAGGCAGGAGAGGGGTTTGGAATGAGGAGGGGAGAGAGAAATTTAGGAGGGAAATAGGAGAAATAAATATAGGAAGGGAAGAAGGAGGGACGGAAGAGGAGATAGAGAAAATGAATGAAAGGATAAAGAAGGCCTTAGAAGAGAGCGAGAAGGGGGAAGGAAAGGAAGAGAAAAGAAAGGGGGGGTGGTGGGATAAGGAGTGTATAGAGAAAAAGAAGGAAGTAAGGCTGAAGTTGAGGAAATGGAGGAGAGGAGAAGAAGAGAGAGGAAGGTATAGAGAGGAAAAGAGAGAATACAAGGAGATGTGTGAAAGGAAAAAGAAAGAGGAGGGAGGGAGATTAATAAGGGAAGCAGGAGAGGCGAGAACGGAAAGTAAAGTATGGGAGATAGTTAATAGGGAGAGGAGGAAAAGGAAAGGAGTAGAGGAAGGGATACAGATGAAGGAATGGAAGGAGTATTTTATGGGGTTATTAGGAGGAGTAGAAGAAAGAGTTCGGAGAGGAAGAGGGGGAAGGAATAGAAGAGAGATGGAAAGGGAAATAGAGTGGGAAGAAATAAATAGGATTATGAGTAATTTAAGGTTAAACAAAGCTATGGGGTTGGATAATATACCAAATGAAGTATGGAGATACGGGGGAGAAAATATAAGAAAATGGGTATGGGAAACGAGTAATAAGGTATGGAGAGGAGAGGGATGGCCAGAGGGATGGAAGGAAGGGATAATAGCACCGATTGTGAAAAAAGGAGAAGGAGATAAAGTAACGGATTATAGAGGAGTGACGCTTATGTCAACGCATAAAATATACACATCGATTCTGGCAGAAAGGTTAAGAGAGGAAGTAGAAGAGAAAGGTATAATACCAGAGAATCAGACAGGATTTAGAAAGGGAAGAGGGGTGATGGACAATATATATGTATTGAATTATCTGGCGCAAAGACAGATTAGTAGGGAGAAAAAGAAATTAGTAAGTGTGTTTATAGACTTGAAAGCGGCTTTTGACTCAGTAGACAGGGGAGTGCTGGTAAGAGTATTAAGGGAAAGAGGGGTTAGAGAGGGACTGATAGAAAGGATAGAAGAGGTGATAGGGGAGACAAAGAGTTGAGTGAGGATAGGAGAGGAAATAAGTGAAGAATTCTGGACGGGTAGAGGAGTGAGACAGGGTTGCCCATTAAGTCCGGTGTTATTTAACATAGTAATAGCAGATATGGAGGAGGAAATTGCCAGGGGAATTTGGGGTGGAGTTAAGTTGGGAGAGGGGAAGATATTCTCCATGGCATATGCAGACGATATAGTGCTATTAGCGGAAGAGGAAGATGAGATGAGGGCAATGTTAGCAAGGACGGAAAGATATATGGACAATAAGAGACTGGAGGTGAACGTATTGAAAACAAAGGTCATGGTATTTAGAAAGGGAGGGGGTAGGAGAAAAAGAGTAAAGTGGATGTGGAAAGGGAAGAAGATAGAGGAGGTTAAAGAAATAAAGTATTTAGGATACGTGTTTCAGGCAAATGGTAGACAGGAAGGGCATGTAAAAGACAGGGTAAGGAAGGCGGTGGGAATTATGGGGCAAGTATGGAGTATAGGAAAGAGAAAATTTGGAAAAGATATAGGGAAGAGGATCTGGCTTTTTGATGTATTAGTTTGGACGGTGTTAAGTTATGGAGCGGAGGTATGGGGCTGGAAGGAGAGGGATAGAGTAGAGAAGGTAGAAGAAAGATTCTTAAAGTGGTTACTAGGAGTAGACAGGAGAACACCATGATATATGGTAAGGGAGGAATTAAAAAGAGATTGTAACGTTCACCTTTCCCGTACGCCGCGGATCAAGGCTCGCCGGTGCCAGGATTCGGGAGAAGGGGGAAACTCCAACTTACTTTACCTTCGGGTAATCGGTTTAAACAAGTCTGTTTATTACGAAAGATATTTAACACTCAAAGCTATGCGCGAAGCAACATGCGGGAACGGTGCGCGTACAGAGTTTCGTGCGTGAGCGGTTGTTATTCGCAAGGCAACATGCAAGCACGGTGCGTACAGAGTTTTGCGCGCGGAGCTCGGGAAGCGAGCGTGGCTCGAGCGGCCGTGTTCTGCATTCGCGGTGTTCGCATGCAACTAACTACGATTATTATTTGTGGTACAGTAGATCTTAAACACTACGGGGTGTCGCGGGGCCCTCAATGTAATTCCAACTGCCTGACTGCCTTATCCTTAAAAGGACGGGGCGTCGGCGTTCTCGGCGTTCTATCCTTAAAAGGACTGACGCTCCCGTAGTAGTTTGAGGGCCGTGGGTGACGATAGAAGCGGCGCGACACTGGCGGGAATCCTAAGGTCTAATTAACTCTCTAGTTAAAAGTCGCGGTATGTACAATGCGGTCTTATAATACGAACAGGTCGCGGTATATATACAACCGGTGCTAGAATCTATCAGGGCGCGGAGGCCGGAGCGGTCTTACTGATGACGGTATAGGTACAACGGTATTACAATGTATCAGGTCGCGGTATATGTACAAAGCGGTACTAGAAGCTACTAGAACACGGAGACCAAAGCGGTCTTACGACACAAACGGGTCACGGTATATATGCAAACGGTCTTACGGTATAACGCGGTGCGAACTTATCGACTAGTAGGATGCGCCGTCCCAGCAACCGGGAAGCCCGGCCTAACTACGGGAAGCCCGTAGCCTGGTGTAACGCGGGATATCAGGATGCGCCGTCCCGGCAACCGGGAAGCCCGGCCTAACTACGGGAAGCCCGTAGCCCGGTGTAACGCGAGGTATCAGGGTGCGCCGTCCCAGCAACCGGGAAACCCGGCCTAACTACGGGAAGCCCGTAGCCTGGTGTAACGCGAGAGGTGGTTCAGGATCCGGAGAGTTGTACGACAGGAATCGGGATCGGGAACTGGTAACGCTACGCTCGCCGGAGCGCCTTATATACCGGCGGCCGGCCTCCTACTCACGCGAGTCGGCGCGTGGTGGGAGCGCGTGGTGGGGCGGCCCCACGGTGGGGCCGCGACACGGGTGTGGAAGTTTAGGGGCGCCATAGGCGCCGAGCCTCTGAATTGCGGACGGCTGGTCGGCCCGCGAGGCTGGTAACGTATCGTTACAAGATAAACTTAGAAGTAGGGCGGCAAGAAGAGCATGGAATTTCGAAAAAAGACTAGAAGAAGGGAAAGGAGGGGGTTTAGCGAAGGAGTGTTTGGAAGAAATCAAGAAAAGATCAGAAAAGGAGAGAGGAGTGTCGGAATGGGAGAAGGAAAGAGAGAGATATTTCAGTGAAAAAGGGCTAGAGGAATTGGCATGGAATAGAGAGGGAGAGGGAGGGATGATAGAGTATGAGGAAGTGGAAAGGAAAGACAAGGAGTTACAGAGGGAGGAGAGAAAAGAAAGAATAGAGGAGTCGAGGTTTAATAGATGGTACAAGAGAATAAAGAGTGAGGGAATACCACAGTATTTAAAAAAGGGTTGGTCGGAGAGGAGGTGGGGAAGGGTGACAAGATTTAGGCTAGGTAATGAAATGAGGGAAAGTAGGTATTGGGAAAGTGAAGAGAAAAAAGTATGTAGGGTGTGTAATAGGGAGAGAGAGACATGGGAACATGTATGGGAGGGATGCGGGAGAGGAGAAGGAGAGGGGGAGGAAAGCTGGCAAGAGGCGGTGGAAAGAATATTAGGAGAGGAAGGGGAGGGGGAAGAATGAATGAAGGAAGTATTGAGGAGAAGGGAGGATAAGGCAGAGGGGAGGGATGGGGAGGAAGAGAGGGAGTGAAAAAATGAGAGAGATTGATTGAGAAAGGAAGGAAGGAGGAGAGAAGGTGAAGTAAAGGATTAAAAACCGGAAACGGAGGTCCAAAATAGATTAAGAAGGGTTAGGAATTTAGCGTGTGTGTGTGTATAGGCAGGAAGGAAAGATAGAATAAGGATAGCATAAGTTAGGTTAAGTAGTTTAAGTAGTATAAGTTAGATTAAGGAAATGTATGTGATAAGCTAAGGGATGTAAATATTTGTAACCCCTTTGGGGAACAATAAAGATATTCTATTCTATATTCTACTAAATAACGCGTCATTTAGACTTTATTCATTCTATTTCTACACTTGGTACTCGTGTTTAATTTTATTAACGTTGTTAGAATTCCGCGATTATTCTCGACTGCGTGTGCTTTGATTGCAACATTAAAACGGCATAGTGATATTCTGACGCTGCGAGTTTATAGCGAATATACTTCGCTCCTTGCTGTGAAGGAATTCTTGAACAATACCTGGTTCTGTGACAGTGTCCGGTAGCTGATATATACGCCGCTCGTCACTTGTAACAGAAACGATTCTCTCCAGTGCAGGCCAGATTCCGTACGTTGAGAACGCGAATGTAACACAGACATCAGTGTTTAAATATCTTTATAAAGGCAATGAGACACGCCACGCAGTAGGGAAGTGATTGATTTTTGTGAGAGTGAAAGCCAGCTCTCTGTAGCGCCGCGAATTCGAAGCGACGGCTCCAAGCGGATAGACCGCCCGTCGTTGCTTTGAGTATTTCTTGTGTACATACGATAGACGGAGAGTAGTGCAGGCAAGATTCCGCACACTCTTTCTTGTTCCTTCTCTTTAATGCAGGCCAGAATCCGCATACTGAGATCGGAATGAAATGACGGATATCGTTATGTGGGCAAAATAAGTGCCTCAGAGAATCACTGCATGAAACTGAAATCAATCCTTATTCAAATTTTGTGAAACTTGCGCGTGTTCTTTGTGAACGGAATCGAGAGCGACGGCTCCGAGCAGACAGACCGCCCGTTGTTGCTCCGAAATCCTTTACTATCAATAGACCGTTGAGAGTGGTGAGGAAACGCCGCACGCTCTCGCCCTGTTCGTTCCTTCTAGTGCAGGCCAGATTCCGCACATTCGGAACGAAACGAGGGACGGATATTGTGAAAGAAAGACATGCCAAGAACGCGTTGCGCTGGTCGTAGAAACCGAGTGGCCTTCACTTGGACACAGTACAATTGGACACGGTGCAAATGGACACGTTACAAATGGACACGAGATTGTGCACACGGTTCAATTGGACACAGTGCATTTGGACACAGTAATTTTGGATACAGTAGCTTTTGGACACATAAGAAAATACGCATCGTTTACTTGGACACCGCTCAATTGGACACTGTTCATTTGGACACCGTTCGTTTGGACACAGAAAGATGCGCACCGTTCATTTGGACACCGTTCGTTTGGACACCGTTATTTGCCCACCGTTCGTTTGGACACCGTTCATTTGCCCACCGTTCGTTTGGACACCGTTCATTTGCCCACTGTTCGTTTGGACACCGTTCATTTGCCCACCGTTCGTTTGGACACCGTTCATTTGCCCACCGTTCGTTTGGACACCGTTCATTTGTACACAGAAACATGCGCACTGTTTGTTTGAATATGTAACAGATGGAGAGAAATAAAAATCATTTTGGGAAAATATAATCAGTATTCTTATAACACTTTATACTTGTAAATCTATGTAAAATATGAAATCGTGAAAAGGAGATACATTTGAAGGTTATAATATCTGTCAAAATAAAATATATTCATACTTATATATCTCTGATATTGATGTCATTAATTTTACATTGCTTTTAGCACTTTGTTTAGCCTTTCGCATATTTGAATGTCATGCATGGATACAGTGGGTTCCGCCCCCCCTGCGGGGGGGCTCCACTTCCGGAAGATATAACCTAACCCAAACCTATTTCTTATTTAAAACAAAAATTTGGTGTGGATTACGTCGTATAATTTAAATCAAATTTTGGTGTCCAAACGAACGGTGTCCAAACGAACGGCGGGCAAATGAACGGTGTCCAAACGAACGGTGGGCAAATGAACGGTGTCCAAACGAACAGTGGGCAAATGAACGGTGTCCAAACGAACGGTGGGCAAATGAACGGTGTCCAAACGAACGGTGGGCAAATAACGGTGTCCAAACGAACGGTGTCCAAATGAACGGTGCGCATCTTTCTGTGTCCAAACGAACGGTGTCCAAATGAACAGTGTCCAATTGAGCGGTGTCCAAGTAAACGATGCGTATTTTCTTATGTGTCCAAAAGCTACTGTATCCAAAATTACTGTGTCCAAATGCACTGTGTCCAATTGAACCGTGTGCAAAATCTCGTGTCCATTTGTAACGTGTCCATTTGCACCGTGTCCAATTGTACTGTGTCCAAGTGCACCATTCCCGTAGAAACCAGCTTCGACGTCAAATAAGAGCGCATCTCAGAGAATTAGCGAACCGTTCCGTCGGGACCGACACTACAGATAATTCTAATATCCCGGTTCGTGAGCAGTTAAATCAGAAAGAAAGTTTCGTTTACCAATTAATTCCAATCACGGTCGAGCAATCTCCGTTACCATATTCAGAAATCCCGGAGAACAATCCGCGTCGTGAATATTACGAAAAAACTCAAATTCGAAACGTTAGCGCCAGCAACGAATAAAGAAACATATATACTATTACTATTTCCATATTATACTATTTGTGTGTGTTTTATTATACCCAACCATATAATTGCATACCTTATTTTCAGAATATTCCTATATCTTATTGTATTTCCTATCTTTCAATATATATATATATATATATACTAAATAGCTTCTCGTTACTATATCATTGTTGCTTACAAGGTGAAATAAAATTCATGTGTCCGCACAGATTTTCGAGACCCCTTACGCCGATTTACGAAGTACCGACCCCTCCCCCAATAACGGGATAAGTCTATTTTTGTCAAAGAACAACGGTATATATTAAACAAAGGGTTGGAACTACACTTTGTCAAGAGTGTTGTGATACAATAGATCCTTCTGAAAAACCGAATTGGCGTAAAGTTTTCAGACATACTTTAATAATTGGCGGAATCTTTACCAGTCATTATTGTGAATGTCGAAAAAGGTTAACTCTCTCTAGAATCGAGAACGAATGCTTTGAATGCTTCCTAAGATTTACCGAATTTCAAGAAGATTTGCCTGAAGCAACACTCAATGACGATACTACGGTTCTAACAATAGAAGCATACGAAGAAGAACTTTGAAAAAAAAAAATATATATATATATATATATTCCTTAGTTAAGAATCTTTATTATTGCAAAAATATATACCACAACTACTAGCTTTGACATTATATACATACATACCATTTATTGCATTTATTATTATTTGCTTGAGTTTTACTATTTACGATTTTGCTACAAGAATTTATAAAGTAACTTTAAAAACCCATAAAAACATTCTTATTTTATTACCATATTACTATATGAACATATATATATTTCTTTTGTTATACTGCTACTACATTCTTACGATTTTATTTAACCACTATACGGTTTTCGTTATTATCTATGTACTGATTTATCACGCTGTCTTTATTTTATTGTACTATATCATATTCTTACAGAATTAAAAAGGACCATACCATTTTAATCGTACGTATTGTATTAATCTTATATTCTTGTATCTTATACCTTACTGGATTGCATAACCATTATTTTAATTATTACTAATTACATTCAAAATAAAAATCATGGCTCACAATACGAGATCGCATAGCTTAGTGAACATAGATTCAGAATCAGAGAGAAAACAAAAGAACGTGAGTGACCGTGAGAAACCGGCTGATCTCATCGACGCAAACTTGCTACTCGACGTCCTTTCTAAAATACAGTCAGAATTATCGCAATTGCGCATACTTCCGGAACAGATAAATAATTTAGAGCAACGCGTGAACGAAGCCTCGTGCGCCGCGTCCGCATACGACGAATGCCTTGATGACCGAATACGTGAAGAACCCCTTGTAGTTATGCCAACGCTGAAATTAAAAGACGTAGTTGCTAATATTCCCCCGTTTAACGGATACAAAATCTCGGTCTTCCAATTCGCCCGAGCATGCGAACGTGCTCGCGATTTGTTACCATCAGTGCAAGAACCGCAACTCGTACAGTTTATCATTAATAAAATAGAAGGCGACGCGTACCAAGTGATCGAAGGAAACGTATACACGCGCATCGTAGATCTATTAGACAAACTTAAAAACATATTTGCTTCAAATAAGTCCGTGGCGCAATACCGCGGAGAATTAGCAAATGCTTACAAGTTGCCAAATGAGACTGTTTTAAAATATGCGGGCAGAGTTAAAGATTTAAGACTCGCCATATTAGACGGGCAACGCCGTCAAGGCACGGGAAACCTTCACTGATACAATAACAAAATCGAGAATGAAGTATTAGAGGCATTTGTAAACGGATTACCTTCCAACGTGATCACGCGTATGGAACATAGAAACATTAACACGTTGGACGAAGCCATCGAATGGGCTGTTAAAATCACAAAAAACCTAGAGATTCAAAAACAACGCGAAAGGCAATTTACGCCTCGACAATTCCCCGTAACGCGTTCGGATGTGAATAACCCAAGACCTCCCGACATAGAACAACCTAAATCTATATTGAAGAATCCCAATAACAATTTTGTCCCGCGACCATGGATCAGGCCCCTAGTACCGGGACAACCGGGACCAAACGCTCCCAATGTATGTAATTATTGCAAAAATCCCGGACACAAAGTTACAGAGTGTCGAAAATTGGCATACAGAAACGCCGTAGGAACTCAACCGTCGGGAAACGCGGAGGGCCGCCCGTCGGTGAGCGCGACCAGGGAACCGGCCCAAGCAACCGCGCTCCCCATTACAAACAGAACCATCAACGAGCCAAACCTGAACATTAATGATAAAAATCAGCGCTCCAGTTTTTCTAAAAATCTACTAAAATATTATACTGACTCAGAGCAAGTCACTCAATTAACTAAACCAATATCAGATGATTCGGATGCCACTATCGGAGTTGCAAATTTAGGTCCGATAGGCTCAAAGGCGTACCAACCGAAAGTCGTCGTAACGTGTAAGAACTTCAAAGCTTACTGTTTCTTCATGGTGGACTCTGGGTCCTCCGTAAATCTCGTAAAAGTAGGAATCTTAAAAAATACCCCCATAAATGTAAAGGATACACTAAGATTAAAAGGCACTTCAGAAAAGCCGATAAAGACATTAGGCTCGACCATCTTCGAAATTATGGAAAAGAAAACAAAATTCTATGTCGTCAGGACAGTATCGTCATTTCGGTATACTCGTCGACGGCATAATAGGCGCCAGTTTCTTAAAAGATAATAATGCTATCATCGATTATAAACAAGAATGTCTAACTTTTGACAACGTACAAATACCATTCTATAAAAAAGAAAAAATTGCGGTGCCATCACGCACCATCGTTGACATTGCGTTCAACATAACAAACCCTGAAAAGAAGGAAGGCCATATTCCTCGAAACGAGCCAATAAAGGGATTACTTCTGGGTGAAGCACTTGTCCAAAAATTCCCGAAGAAAGGGGCATATCAAGGCTTATAATTTGACAGAACAGGACTACACCATAGAGGTCTACCCGATGCCCCTTGAGGATGTTTTTATACCGGATGACTCTGAGGAGCATCTAACTCCACTGAATTCTTCTACTTCCGTAAACCTTATGAGCCACGGAGAGCTCTCCGAAATCGGGAAATCTTCTGTTTCAAAAGACCATGAAGGTCTTGCCATTATTCAAAATGCCTCGCTAGCATCTTCGAGCCTCAAGGATTCTATTAACGCACTTCCAGAATCAATAGGATCTGAGGATCTTCTACATGCAAATAATACTAATTCCATGAGCTCGAACAAGCTCTCTACTACTAACTTCGCTGATTCAATTAACTCTGCTCGATCTCGCGCTTCCAGGGAGATGACAGAGCCCTTTATGAGCCAAGGAGACCTCTCCGAAAATGGGAAATTTTCAGAATTTCAATTACTAAATACTCTTCCGGTGTCACAACACCAGGAAGATGCTTCTACTACACAAGGTGCAACACCAGCATCTTCGTGCCTCAAGGATCCTATTAGCACACCTTTAGACCTTGAGGGTCCTTCTATTTTCAACGATACGCTTCTAGTGTCTACCAGCCTCAAGAATTCTGCCGACTCACGTCCAGGGTCGACGGATCTAGAGCACTTTCTAAATCCGAGCGATACGTTCGCTATATCCCCAGACCCGAAGGTCTGCTCGGAAATCTCGAATATATCTAGCCGCGTGAAACGGCTTCAAGCTCTTATAAATACCGAACATCTAAACGAGGAAGAAACGGACCACGTTAATACTATACTCAGAGAATATGGAGACTGTTTCTATCTTCCGGGAGAAAACCTTAAGTTTACCACTTCAATGAAACATACTATTCCAACCACAGACAACATACCAATACATGTAAAACAATACAGATACCCGCCGGTTCATAAAGACGAAATAGACAGGCAAGTAACGAAGCTTTTAAAAGATGAAATAATAACGCCTTCAGCATCACCATTCAACGCACCCTTATGGATCGTCCCCAAAAAATCTGCGGCCGACGGACAAAGAAAATGGAGCATGGTGATCGATTTTCGCAAATTAAACGAAAAAACGATAGGAGATGCATACCCACTGCATAATATTATAGAAATATTAGACCAGTTGGGTAGTGCAAAATACTTTTCTATTTTCGACCTCGTACAATGGTTCCATCAGATACCTATGGCCCCCGAGGACCAGGAGAAGACAGCTTTCTCCACGCCATATGGTCATTATGAATACCAACGGATGCCCTTTGGGCTCAAGAATGCACCCGCAACATTTTAACGCTTGATGGACAACGTCCTTACCAAGGGTTGCAAGGAAACGAGCTATTCGTTTACCTAGACGATATAGTTGTTTACGCAAGATCCTTAGAAGAACACAAAGTAAAAATCAAAGAATTAATGCAAAGATTAAAAGAAACAAATCTTCAACTACAGCCTGACAAGTGCCAATTCTTAAGGCACGAAGTGGCTTATCTAGGGCATATCATAGGGAATGACGGTGTAAGACCAAATCCCAATAAAATTAACGCAGTAAAACATTTTCCAATCCCAAAAAATTATAAAAATATAAAACAGTTCCTAAGGTTAGTAGGATACTACCGACGATTTATAAAAAACTTCTCGAAAATAGCTAAACCATTAACGGATCTCTTAAAGAAAGACAAACTTTTTGTCTGGACCTCATCTCAGGAAAAAGCATTCAATACTTTAATAAGCGAATTATGTAGGGAACCTGTTTTACAATACCCTAATTTCAGCGAGCCGTTCCTATTAACGACAGACGCCAGCGGATACGCCATAGGAGATGTATTGAGTCAAGGAGAAATCGGGAAAGATTTACCAATATCATACATTTCCAGAACACTAAACGACGCAGAGGGAAGATACTCAACGATTGAGAAGGAGTGCCTAGCAGTTGTGTATTGCGTTGCGTACTTTCGCCATTACCTGTACGGCAGACGATTCACTATACTGACAGACCATAAACCCTTGGTCTGGCTGCACTCGATAAAGGACCCCAGCTCAAGACTCTGGAAATGGAGGTTAAAGCTTTCCGAATACGATTATGTAATCAATTACCAAGCAGGGAAAATTAATGTGGTAGCAGACGCTCTCTCTCGAAACCCGCCGACTTCTGATGCTTCTCTGCTCCCTTTAACAACTGTAAACGAAAGCTCTAACGAATCCCTTTTTTCATACCAAACGGTTACCCAACAATCTAGACCATCCATTAGTTTCTCACCTAACGAAAACACGCTTATAAATCCTCAGCAACAAATAATAATTAGAAATATGACGGAAGACGCCTTATTAACCCCTCCTGCAATAATTAGTAACGAACAACAATACCAATTCCCTGATACAATAAATTCAGATAGAGAGGTAAATGATCCAACAGTAGAGTTGGACGAAGACGAGTCCACGATCGCGAACGAGGAATTCGGAAGCGAAATAGATGATACCAAATCTGCATCTCCTTAACCTAAATCATCGGACGATGAAAACCCTTTTAAAATTAACGAAATACGTGACTCTTTACTCACTAGGAGAGATCATCACGTTATATTCACCACTCTTAACGGAGCTCCTTTCGATAAGGAAGCTAAGGATTATCATAAAGAAAACAAACTTCCAAATTACGAGGAACTTACATTTACTAGAGCACGTATCACTAATCTAAATAACGGAAAACTTCTGATGAACATTCCAATAAAACAAGATGATAGAACCCCTATCAAACAGAATGATATCTTAAATTGCATTCGGTCATTACGGGATGCCATAACCGAATTAAATCTGAAAACTATTAGCATAGCACAAAACGATCTATATGACTCAATTCCCTGGATTTTCATGTACAAGAACCTCAAGAGATTCCTATTAGACTTGCTTATAACTATAATAATTTGCAAATCCTTAATACGAAACCCTGACCTGCATGAAAGACAAAATATTATCTATGAGAAGCATGCGACCAAAATTGGAGGACACAGAGGAATAACAAAAACTTATAACAGAATTAGACAAAATTACTATTGGTCAACTATAAAGAAAGACATACAAGAATATATTAAAAACTGTAGAAACTGTCAGATTAAAAAACTAACTAGGGTAAAAACTAAACAACCAATGCTAATAACAGATACTCCTGGAGCCGCGTTTGATAAAATATCCATGGATGTAGTAGGACCTTTGCCAACTACTAGTCGAAACAACTCCTATATCCTTACAATCCAAGACCTTCTAACCAAATACTGTGTCGCTTCTCCTATTCAAAATGCCGACTCTCTTTCTATAGCAGAAGCTTTTATCAAAGACTTTATTTGTGTATATGGAGCTCCTAGAGCCCTGTTAACTGACCAAGCTCCCACATCTCTCATGAAGACTATAGCAAGCTATTTTAAAATCAAACAGTATCGCACAACCGCTTATTACCCGCAGTCTAACGGTTCCATAGAACGCTCGCATCATGTTCTAACCGAATATTTGAAAATGTATATTAACCAAAATAAAGAATGGGATGAACACATACACCCCGCAATGTTCGCATATAACACTTCCGTACACAAAAGAACAAACTATATCCCTTACTCTTTAGTCTTTGGACATCTTCCTCGTGTACCTTTGTTGTGCCTCCGGAGAGGCACGGTAGTTGGGATCGTTTGCCGGAAGGAATTTAGGAATTCGGGCTCCGCCTGAGAACTTCACTGTTTTTATTTGTTTAAAAATGACACTCTTGCATTTAAATAAATATTTTAATATCTATTTTATTTGTGACTTGGCTTGATTACAATGTTCCCGCACTTTCGCTTGCGTCGCGTATCGCGATAACGGATATCTTAAAGTGCGCGTGTCTAGAGTCGAGTTTCGGTCTCGAGACTGGCCTCTCGCTTCTTCGTGTATATTTCTGCCGACTGCGTGGCTATTTAATATTATAATAATTATTGATACCCGTTTTGACACTCGCGGCTGTTAGAGATATTGCTCGCGTAAAGGAATAAAGATTACCCGTTTGGTAGTTATTGTGACTACTATTAATTAATGATCAAGATTGTCCGCGTAATATTAATGGTAAATTGGCTGCCCGCCGTTCGTTAGCGGTGGGCCTTTTATTAACTCCCTTTGGCTACCCAAGAGGGGGTCGTTTAGCGGCAAGGCTGTGTGTCGTGTCGCTTGATTTTGGCAATATCCGGATGCAAGCTAAGAAGTTCTAAGTAGGATTTCTTTGCTTGCACTTTCGCAATTTCTTTATTCCTTTTTATTTCGCCTTTAAGTAGGACTTCTACGTTGCATTTTCGCAATGTCCTTCTTCCGCTTGCCCTGATTTCCGCGTTTTCGCAATGAAATGATTGCACGGTCGCTCGGGCTTAGCGCGTGGCTCGCGTTGTCAGCGCTTTGTTCGGTCAACGCTCGTAACGTGATCTGTATTCGCGTTACACGTTGAGCAATCATATAAAATAATATGTATTTAGAATAATATATTTAATAATTCGTGTATAGCCTGTTCGGGCTATAACATCCCTCCCCTGTAAGAAAAAAAAACGGAGGTGTAAAAGTGACGTTTTTCGCAAAACAAAATTTCTTCTTATTCTAATATACAATATTTTTCCCGTATATAATATGAATATAATCGTTTCTTATTCTAAAACCGTATGCTTAAACTACGTTTTAGTATGGGTCTTGGGAATCCGTATGATATACGTGGTTCGTTTTCTTCGTATATCCTGACTGACAGTCGTCTCGTATATTTCTTTTTATTTTTCATAATTATATAAATTATTAATATTATTATAATTATTGTGGTTATTCCGCTTGTCGCCATAGGATATATGAATTATTTTTGTGTGAAGAATTTGTCGTTATTGTCTTGCAAATCGTTGTTTATCTCTTTTAATTTATTTTTTAGTTCTGTTAATTCTGAATGCTGTACAATATTCTGTTGTTTCGTGTCTAGTATGTCTGTATTGTCTCGTATAAATGTAATATTAATTTCCGGTAAATACGTTTCTATTTCGCTACCTTGTATGACTTCTTCTGGTTGGATCGTCATTTCTGTTGTTATTAATTTACATTTATTTTGAAGAGTAATTTGCCCTGTTCCTTTAATTACTTTTCTAATCTCGTTATACTTTTCTCATTGAATAATTATTGATTGTTCGCGTACAGTTGAATATAGCCAAGTAAGTGGCTGTTGTAACGGTATCCATATCGTTTCTGTCGCAATTACATGTTTACTTTTGCAAGCCTCGTTCTGGTTTTGTGGTTGCAAGTACATTTGTATTTCGCACGGCGTGTTTGAATTAATACGGTGTATTGGCTGTGTTTTCTCGGACATGTATCTGGAATTTATTTGGATACACTTTTTTAAATCTTCCTCCGTTATTATGATATACGTTAATCCTTCTTATTAACTACGATTATTTCGTGGTTTATTTCCGCGTGCGTAAATATATTTTTATGATCGTAAGTAGGTAATGGGGTTACCTTTATTATATCGTATACTGGTTGTGAGATTAGTGGGAATCGCAATACAGTAAATATGATTGATCCTTCACGGTATGCAGTTATTTTAATATATTCTTCTATTGCTAACCATTCATCGTTTCGGATTTCGAAAGGAAAATATAAACCGTGAGGTAATTGGATAGCTGCTTCTTTTAACTGTGTTATAATATCGCTAATAGGTGTTAGTACGGGGTGCATCGTGCCCTTGCGTACATACGTAAGATATTCTATTACATCTTCCGCATCTCGAATTAAATCTGTTATCATCGCGATAATTACCGTAAAATGTTCGGTTATTTCTTCGCGAGTATTGTATTCTCGAACATAATGGTTTAATAGTTTACCGTTATGATCTAGTATATTTTCTAGTTTATCTAGATGTATTATAGTACTATTTAAAATTTTTATTTGATTTTTCGCGACATGTTGAATGGTTTGCTGATTATTTTGTAGGAGATTTAATTGTTCATTTATTAACTCTCTATCATTCGCATCCATTGTACCGAACAATGTTTTCGCTATTGTGCCTATTCCGTCGACGTGACCTCTACGTCCGTTCGTCTGTCTTATATAGCGTATTTATTAGAGTCATCAATTTCGTTAAGTGTTTCGACTCGTTTTTTACAATTTCTTTTAAATTGTCGCAAATACGTTTATGGTGGAATTCCGATTTTATTTGTTCGCACATCTCGTTGGTTTGTTGGATGTATTGATTTATTTGCCATGCTTTGTCGTTTAGCGTTGTTATATCTAATTTAATAACTAATTTCCACGTTTTTGTGGCTAGTTGCAATTGTCCGATTTTCTCGAAATATATGCCGGGGTTGTGTAGGAATTCTTGGATTTGGTAAGGCGAATCCGTTTCATGTTGCCCCGTGCGACTCTCGGCCTGTCGGCTGTTCCAGCTGACGAGTATCCTGCAATTTTATATTAAAATGTTTCATATAACCGTCTTATCGGCTCTTATTTTGAGTTTCAGCTTTCTTCTTGCTAGCTCTTAGCGTCGTTTAGTTTTTTATTCAGTCGCGTTCTACTGAGTGTCTTACTAACATGGTTTGCGCGAATCTAGTTGATCGTTTTCGTCATTTTCCCTCTTCGGAGGACGAGTTTGATGATATTGATGATGGTTAGTGGTTGTTCCTCAAACTGACATAAATGAGGTGGACGACGGGTTCGACAATGCTGGGTGCCTCGTTATGAGCATCCCGATGGATTCATTCCATTGTTGCGGCGACTTTGGTTGAATGTGCCTGTACGCCTTCGAGGGCGCATTTTCCTCAATCATCTCCGTCCTACCTTCCGTAACTCCGAAGGGCGAGGTCGGGCTACGGTGGAGCAGATGCGTCGCGCTTTGGATCGGATGCGGTTAATCGGTCGTTCCAACAACGAATAAGTAAGTTCTTACTTTAATTTTCTATAAATTGTTTCAATTTATTTGTATGCATGCGCACCGCTTTTCTTCCTTTCCTAATTGTATAATTCACGTCCGAATTTTTCTCTATTATTACGTACGGTCCGGTCCATAGAGATTCAAGTTTCTTGGATCGTCCGCGTCGGAGCGTTTCGTCGTGTACTAATACCTTGTCCCCGATTTTAAATTTTATTTCTCTAGTACATTTGTCGTAAGTAGTTATTATAGGCCGGTTCTAACTCAGGTCCTCCGAGGGGAATGCGGGGCGAGGGGAAACCGCGCGGGCGAGGGGGCATTACGTCACGCGGGCGGAGGGGGATTTTGGTGGCGCGGGGGACTGACGTCAGGCGGGCGGGGGGAGCTTATCGCGGGAGCATAATCGGCGGGGTGTATTACAAAGGCGAGCGCCGATGTCCGACTGCTCGAGAATTTATAAATAATATAAACAAGATAGAACCATCGCGGTGGTCTCTTCATCTTTTTTCCAGGAAGAGTCGCTCGCGCACTATTGCGCGTAACATTAAAATTAGATGATAAGGCGAGCGCCGATATCCGGCTGCTAGAATTCGCGTCGGGACATGTTTATCGGTGTACTTACAAAGGTGGGTGTCGATGTCTGATATAAGGCAAGCGCCGATTTCCGGCTGCTCGAGAATTTATAAATAATATAAACAAGATAGAACCATCGCGGTGCTCTCTTCATCTTTTTTCCAGGAAGAGCCGTTTATCGTATCGTTTGTCGGGATACGTTTCGCTATACCATAACGCGATAGATTAAAAATATATAATGAAGAACGAAGGGTGTCAAAACTCAGTATGCGATTTGAAAGCTTGCGGTCCGTATATCGACTGAAAGAGATACGGCGGGTACTTGTAAATTTTGTGATTGAGATATAAGTGGCGAAGTGCGAAATAACGAGAATTAAAATCGGTCGTGAACTGCTCGATATGGAACAGATCGAGCAGATAATTAAAGCGGCCGATTATATTAACGTGAACGGCGATTTAATTGCAATAAAGGCTTACGTTTTGGGAGATCTCGCCTCGGATTTGCGCGAGGAGGCGCGAGGCATAATCGAAAACAGTCCGAATATGTTTAGACTGAACTTTCAGTTGGATGGAGACATCGATATCGCGCGTTCAATGTAAGTATTCGATCAAAATTTTTATAATATTTTTTATAATAAATTATAATACTTTTTATTTATAATAAATTATAATTTTTAATAATCTTTTTACTTTTTTACTTTTTTACTTTAGACAACAGATAGAAGATTGTATAAGAACGGCGCGAGAATCGCTTTATAATTTATTAACGAAGACGAGGACTATGCTCGCGCAGGCGCAGAGCGTGCACAGCGCGTTGCGCGACGTTGCGCTAGCCCCCGAGCAATTCGAGTTTGGCGATCGCGACTTCGCCATCCCCGAATTAATCGACATGCTTCACGAACGCGAAGATAGACAGCGAGTCGTCGCGTCACCGATCGACGAGGAGCCCGAATCGCGGCCAATCGGCGAGGAGTTCGAATCGCAGTTAATCGGCGAGGAACCCGAATCGCAGCCGATGGAAGACGAGGCTGAATCGTCGACGGGCGACGAGAATAAATCGCCGACGAGTGTACAATTAGAGGGTTACGAGCCCGAATCGCAGCCGTTCTTCGAGCTGTAACTTTACACATTAATAAAATTTGATTTTTGTTTATACTTATATATTTCGTGTATCGCACGAGCGCATTTATAAAATGCGATTCTTTATGAAAAAATGCTATATATTAAACGAAGCGTCGATTCTTTTCGCTTCTCTTTCCTTCTTCGATATCCTCTCGTTCTCGCGCCATCCTTCTTTCGCGCCTTTCTTAGTAAACGTTGGCGCTCTCTTATCGCGAAATGATACGCGCTCGCGATAAAAATAGTATTCGTTTAATATGTAAAGATAAATTTATTTTAAAAATGTTATAGCCCGAACAGGCTATACACGAATTATTAAATATATTATTCTAAATACATATTATTTTATATGATTGCCCAACGTGTAACGCGAATACAGATCACGTTACGAGCGTTGACCGAACAAAGCACTGACAACGCGAGCCACGCGCTAAGCGCGAGCGACCGTGCAATCATTTCATTGCGAAAACGCGGAAATCAGGGCAAACGGAAGAAGGACATTGCAAAAATGCAACGTAGAAGTCCTACTTAAAGGCGAAATAAAAAGGAATAAAGAAATTGCGAAAGTGCAAGCAAAGAAGTCCTACTTAGAACTTCTTAGCTTGCATCCGGATATTGTCAAAATCAAGCGACACGACACACAGCCTTGTCGCTAAACGACCCCCTCCCGGGAAGCCAAGGGGAGTTAATAAAAAGGCCCACCGCTAACGAACGCCGGGTAGTCTTGATCATTAATTAATATTACGCGGGTAGTCACAATAACTACCAAACGGGCAATCTTTATTCCTTTACGCGAGCAATATCTCTAACAACCGCGAGTGTCAAAACGAGTATCAATAATTATTATAATATTGAATAGCCACGCAGTCGGCAGAAATATATACGAAGAAGCGAGAGGCGAGTCTCGAGACCGAAACTCGATTCTAGACACGCGCACGTTAAGATATCCGTTATCGTGATACGCGACGCGAGCGAAAGTGCGGGAATATTGTAATCAAGTCACAAATAAAATAGATATTAATATATTTATTTAACTGAAAAGGTGTCAATCTTTAAACAAATAAAAACAGTGAAGTTCTCAGGCGGCGCCCGAATTCCCAAATTCCTTCCGGCAAACGATCCCAACTACCGTGCCTCTCCGGAGGCACAACATTATTTGGTGGCAGCGATGGGATCTGCCGGGGCATCGCCAGATCTAAGCAAGACCTGCAAAAGACACGGTTGTGTTAAAAAGCGGGCATGCCAACAATCAATTCAATTGAAGATGACGGACGGAAGTAGCAGCTAAGCCTTCCCCAAGACCTGCAAAGCACCCAGAGTGTAAACAGGACAGGCACGCCAGCACACGTAAAACGTAAGCTGACGGAAACTACAATCAACGGAAGACACCGCAAGGACAACAGAACGAGCATCGCCACAGCTGTAGCAGAAACGTGAGCCGCCAAGCATTGCGACCTACGATAACTCTATAGACAACGCACCGACGCCGGACAACGACCGCCGTACGACGAGCATCGTCAGCCGTATCAGCCGCCGAGCGAAGGACTGCAGCGTCAGCAACCTACTGACACAGCGAGCGATCATGCGAGCCGTTATACTATTGTAAGTCCGAAAAAATTTAATAAATATAATAGCGTGAATGTCGGAAGGTTCTAATATACCGAAACCGATAGCGAACCGATCGTGGTTACTGAGTGAACCAGCCCGACGAGCGATTAAATTAAGCTTAGCACCGCGAGAAAATCCTTATAACGTGCGAAAAAACTTAGAAACTCAATACTCGAGCGAAAGCGAGCCCGAGTTACCGGAAAACGTCGTCACAGAACGCGAATTTCCGTTTAACAATTTTGACGAAAGCCTATTCCCGCGTAATACGACTGACCCCACTGACGACACTCAACGCGAGACTAGACGTACGCGACCGTATATTAGTAGAACTCCAAGTAGAGTATCCCTACGGCGCGAATTTTCATTAACTTCCTACGAGAGCGATCTATTCGATCCGGAAGAAATTTATAGCCAACAAGAAAGTAATATGGCCGAATCGCGAAATCCGCAAGAAAACACTCCCGCGAACCCGCCACAAAGCGCGGTAGACGAGGAAATAGAAAGAATGCGACGATCCATTCACCAAATGGACCGAAATATAGTGGAGGCTGATCACACAGGGAGTGGTGCACTTGGACACAGTATAATTGGACACGGTGCAAATGGACACGTTACAAATGGACACGAGATTTTGCACACGGTTCAATTGGACACAGTGCATTTGGACACAGTAATTTTGGATACAGTAGCTTTTGGACACATAAGAAAATACGCATCGTTTACTTGGACACCGCTCAATTGGACACTGTTCATTTGGACACCGTTCGTTTGGACACAGAAAGATGCGCACCGTTCATTTGGACACCGTTATTTGCCCACCGTTCGTTTGGACACCGTTCATTTGCCCACCGTTCGTTTGGACACCGTTCATTTGCCCACTGTTCGTTTGGACACCGTTCATTTGCCCACCGTTCGTTTGGACACCGTTCATTTGCCCACCGTTCGTTTGGACATCGTTCATTTGGACACCAAAATTTGATTTAAGTTATACGACGTAATCCACACCAAATTTTTGTTTTAAATAAGAAATAGGTTTGGGTTAGGTTATATCTTCCGGAAGTGGAGCCCCCCCGCAGGGGGGGCGGAACCCACTGTATCCATGCATGACATCCAAATATGCGAAAGGCTAAACAAAGTGCTAAAAGCAATGTAAAATTAATGACATCAGTATCAGAGATATATAAGTATGAATATATTTTATTTTGACAGATATTATAACCTTCAAATGTATCTCCTTTTCACGATTTCATATTTTACATAGATTTACCAGTATAAAGTGTTATAAGAATACTGATTATATTTTCCCAAAATGATTTTTATTTCTCTCCATCTGTTACATATTCAAACAAACAGTGCGCATGTTTCTGTGTACAAATGAACGGTATCCAAACGAACGATGGGCAAATGAACGGTGTCCAAACGAACGGTGGGCAAATGAACGGTGTCCAAACGAACGGTGGGCAAATGAACGGTGTCCAAACGAACGGTGGGCAAATAACGGTGTCCAAACGAACGGTGTCCAAATGAACGGTGCGCATCTTTCTGTGTCCAAACGAACGGTGTCCAAATGAACAGTGTCCAATTGAGCGGTGTCCAAGTAAACGATGCGTATTTTCTTATGTGTCCAAAAGCTACTGTATCCAAAATTACTGTGTCCAAATGCACTGTGTCCAATTGAACCGTGTGCACAATCTCGTGTCCATTTGTAACGTGTCCATTTGCACCGTGTCCAATTGTACTGTGTCCAAGTGAAGGCCACTCATCGACAACGAGGTGTTTGTCAGAATCGAACGATACGAAGAAACCACAAAAACGGAATGAAAACAAAGCCTCGAACGTAACGTCTCGCTTTAGAACGTTCGAGAAGCAAAATTAATAATATAATTTATAAAACTCTTACTTTCTCGAACAACTTTTTATTTATAATAAATGATAATTTTTAATAATCTTTTTACTTTTTTACTTTTTTACTTTAGACAACAGATAGAAGATTGTATAAGAACGGCGCGAGAATCGCTTTATAATTTATTAACGAAGACGAGGACAGTAGGATAGTAAGGCCGGTTTTGGATCAGTTTTACGTGAGTGTGAGAGAGAGGGTATCGTTGGGGAGTAAGAGAGAGAGATAGTTTCGGAGCAGTTTGTTGGCGCCCGAGGGATGGAGAGCGGGCTGGGCGGGTGCATGGGGGGGTAAGTAGGGTGAGAGGGGAAGCGCGGTCGGGGGGAAGCGGTGGGTACGAGTCGCCGAGAGCGCTCGAGAGATGGCGTTCGGGGTTGGCGGTTCCTCCCGATTCGCGACCTCGACGCGACTCGCGCCCCTAGCGCGCGGTCCGCCGTCGCGATTCTTTAGGGGGGCGCTTCTAGCGCGCGATCCGCCGCTTCTAGCGCGCGATTCGCCGTCGCGATTCTTTAGGGGGGCGCGCCGCTTCTAGCGCGCGATCCGCCGTCGCGATTCTTTAGGGGGGCGCGCCGCTTCTAGCGCGCGATCCGCCGTCGCGATTCTTTAGGGGGGCGCTTCTAGCGCGCGATCCGCGAGCGGGCGGCGGGCGCCCGGCGTCGAGGGGGCGGGGGATCGTCGGTGGGCGGTCGAGCGGACGGAGGGGCGTCCCTCGTCGCTTTAGCGATGGCGAATCTTCGAAGGGTGATGAAATAAAGAGACGTCGTCGTTCTAGCGAGAGAGGAGAGGTGTTTTTATTGTTTTCTTTTACAAATTTTTTAATGTATTAATAATACGACGATACGAGTACGCGAGCGAGCGTATCACGATTCTCCGAAGAGCAGAGCCTGCAGTTCGCAATCGATTATATCGTTGCGGTCGAAGTTATCGCTCTCGCGTATCATCGCGGGAATAAGCGCCTTCTCGCGAGCGCCCGCCGCGATGTCGAGGAAACGAATTAGCTTGTTGTCCACGCGCGTGGTTAAACCGCTTAAAGATGCAACGATGCGGTTGACGCAAAGTTCCAGATTTAATATATTTACGACGGTGTTCTTCGATACGGCTAGGCGAATTTTAGGCGTTTCGAGACGAAGTATTCGGAGATTGTTGAGTTTGCCGAATCGTAGCGTCAATTGTCCGATGTGTATTGGCGTCGGGCGCGCCTCGTCGCGCTCGTCGGAGCGAAAGTGCGACAGGAGCGTGGGTCGTAGATCGAGCAGTTCCTTCCACGTATCCGGCGTTAGCGAGATCTCTTTGCCGTGGCAATCTCCGAGGACGATTTCTACGAAGGAGGGTCGGTTGACGTTAACGCTAATTTCCAGATGTTTATATGCGGTTTTGGTCAATGGATAGCGTCTTCCTAAGATTCTGAGCGGTCGCGCGATCGAGACGTCCGCATCGTGTCTTGGCGTTCGATCGCGATCTCGTCTAAAAAATAGATATGAGCGATGAGAGAAACGGTGTTAGCGAATTATTAATTCGAATAAATGTTCGATAGTCTTACCCATTGTCCATTTTAGCTTTCTTAGCGTATTCCGCGCTATCTTCGCGGTCTCGTTCGGTTAGTCTCGATCGATCGTCGAATGAGTGTTGCTGTTGCGGTTGTCCTCCCATTGTCGCGTACATCGTCGCTCGTTTTTTCTCGTTCTTTCTCGTTTGTTCTTTTTCGTGCGTTAGCTTCGGTGTTCTTCGTTAATAATGAAGCGCTTAATGGATGAGTGGTCTTTATATACTCGCGTAGAGATCGCTTCTTCCCCTTTCGCGCGTTTTCTCTTATATATTCTATTTTTAAAAAATAACGGTAGGGTCGCTCTAGTCGGTCTCGTCGTCGATTCTCTCTTTCTCGATCGTGTCGCTGAGACGATAGACGCGACTAAGGAGATCGCGCAATTGCCTTAGCAATCCATCGGTAGGACACTCGATGCCGAGCGCGTGTAGATCGAAAGGACCCGCCGAGGTTACGGTATTTGTAAATTCGTTGAAGGCGTAGAACTGACGTTTGGCGAAGAAATATAGATTGTCATCGATGTATCGGAAGGCCGACGTTATCGCGGACGGAATTCCGGGAAATATATCTTTTAATGGAGCGTGTCTAATGACTATCATGCGACACTCGTCGATTTCCGCGACTTTATCATCGTCGTATACAGCGTAGGTTCGTCCCGTGTGCGTATTTATCGCCGCGTTGATTTTAACGTTTCGGGGAAGTCCGATATCGTGGAGATATCTCGGCCAGCCCGATTTTAGTTTAAGACTGGGATATTCCGCGAGGTAGATCGAATCGTTCGCGAATAGCGCGAGATCGCCCGAGGGTCTTCTATACGCGGCGGATAGACGCGTGAAATTCGCCGGTAGAAACGTCGCGTAATCCGTGAGCGTCATGGGTCTACCGTAACGTTTCTCGGTTATGTCGACCGACCATATGTTGCGGCGATTAGCTATATATAATCGATGATTCATTATTAGCGCGGCGTCCACGCGTCGCAATGCGCAGAGATCCGCTCGCGCTGGATCGGTCGGCGCGACGCTCGTCGTCGCGGGCGTCGCGGTGGTCGCGGGAGTCGCCGTTGGATAATTTCCGTCGTCGTGAGATCCGTACAGATTTTGTATAGCGAGAATGTCTTCTATGCTCAGCTTAACTGGAAATTGATTCTCGATGTCGGGTATATATGGGAACATTATAGAGTCATTGCGCATACTATGCTGTAAACCCAATGCGTGGCCGATCTCGTGCGTTAGCGTTTGTAGCAGGTGATGCGTGTCGGGAAGATTTTTGTTTAGATACACGTGCCACGGTTCGGAATCGTCGACGTGTATCTCCGATGTGAAATCGGTTGTTCCAGAGGGAAAAAACGCGTGAGCTAGGGCTCCTCCCGGACCGTCGAAAGCTGCCGGGCAAATACCGACGTTTCGACGATTCGCGTAAGTGTGCGCGCCCGTTCGATACGATATTAATATATCGGGGTGTAACGGGTCACGTGCGAAAGTTAGCGATGAGTTCGCCGCCCATAACGCGAACGCCTTTTCGGCCGTTCGCGAGATTTCCTCGCTAGCCATCTGAAAATTCCACGCGAGACGCGTCTTCGGCCATTTTCGCGCGATCGGGCTATACGCGCGATCGGGAATATCTGCGAGACCGCATCGCGGTTTACGCATAAGGTGAAGCGTAACGGCGTTTAACGCGCCGTTTCCCGATAATTGATAATATTCTTGAAACAGCGATAGTGCGCGACGCAGAGACGTCGCGTTATCGGACGACAGCGATTCTCCATCGTCTTTTAGAAAACCGTATACGCGCAGAAAACGAAGCGCCTCGATTTTTTCCGAGTCGAAGGGCGCGGCGACCGTCGTAGCGACGAGTATTGTCGCTAGAGTGAGAACCGTCCTCGTATTAGTCATCGCGCGAAGCGGGGAAGACGCGATAAACTGTTGAGAGACACCGAGCGCGATTGATTCGCGCGTTCCGAGAGACGCCTATTTTTATCGGCGACGAATAATGCGGGTGGGTGGGGAGAGGGAGAGGGAAACGCGTTTCTTTCGACGTCGAACGTTTGGAATACGCGTTATCTAGCGGACGCGCTCGAGTTCCTCTTTTGTTTTTTCTATTTTATTGTTCATTTGTCCTCTAAGAAGGACATTCGATGAGCGATTAAAGATATCCCTTCCAACGATACGCGTTATCTAACGGATGTTTTCTGTTATTTCCATTTTATTATTCGTTTGTCCTCTAAGAAGGACATTCGATGAGCGATTAAAAATATCTCTTTCAACGATGCGCGTTATCTAACGGATGTTTTTTGCGTTTATCTTCTAAAAAGGACACTCGATGAGCGATTAGAGATATCTCTTTCCGGTAATGATAAATTAGAGATATCTCTTTCCGGTAACGATAAATTAGAGATATCTTTTTAGATATCCCTAGATACTTTTTTCCGGCGATGATGATCTTATTGTTCGCAGAGTATTCGGAATGCGCATTATCTAACGGATGTTTTTTGTTATTTCTATTTTTATTATTCATTTGTCCTCTAAAAAGGACACTCGATGAGCGAGTAGAGATATCTCCTTTCCGGCAACGAAACGGTCGCGGAAGGAAGACGCGGCGCGATCGATAAATTGTACCGCAACATCCCGCGCGTCGATCTTTATAAAACGCGAGATCGTTTCGAGAAGCGTTAAAGTATTCTCGTTCGCGAGATAACGAAGCTCGAAACGACGGAACGTGAAGTGACGAGAATTAAAATCGGTCGTGATCTGTTCGATATGGAACGAATCGAACAGATCATTAACGCGGCTGATTATATTAACGTAAACGGGGACTTAATCGCGATAAAATCCTATGTTCTGGGAGATCTCGCTACGGATTTGCGTGTGGAAGCGCAAGGTGTTATCGATAATAGTCCAGATTCGTTTAGACTCGCTTTCCAGTTAAACGAAGACGTAGATATCGCACGTTTAATGTAAGTATCTAATTGAAATTATAATAAATTATAATAAATTATAATAAATTATAATAAGTTATAAAAAGTATAATAAATTTTATTAATTTTTACTTTTATTAATTTTTACTTTTATTAATTTTTACTTTTATTAATTTTTACTTTTGTATTTTAGACAAGAAATAGAGAGCTGTGTAAAAACAGCGCGAGAATCGCTCTATGATTTAATAAATAAAACGAGAACTATGCTCGCACAAGCGCAAAGCGTTCACAGCGCATTGCGCGACGCTCGTCGACGCGGCGAGAGCGATTTCGCCGTTCCCGAAATTAGGCGAGTCGTCGCATCACAGATCGATGAGGAGCCCGAATCGCGACCGATCGGCGAACTCGAATTACGATCAATGGAGAACGAGGCCGACCCGGCGACGGTTAACGAGAGTAAATCGCAGACGAATGTACGATGGGCGAACTATGAGCCCGAATCGCAACCGTTCGACGCGGAATAATTTTACGCGTTAATAAAGCGCATTTGTAAGATATAATTTTTATGAATAAATGTTATATATTAAGCGAAACGTTGATTTTTTACGCTTTTCTTTTCTTCTTCCGTATCCTCTCGTAATCATCTGTGTCCGCATTAAGTATATTTAAATAGATTTAAATAGATTTAAATAGATTTAAAATCTCTTTACTTTAAGTTTATTATGCAACCGCGATAATCTATGGATAATTATAAATTAAGGTTTTATTAGATTTAATTTTTGAGATTTGATATATAAAAATGTAGTTTAAATATAGAATGAAATACTTAATAATTAATTCAATACATTATAATTATATATAAAATTTAAAATATTCTATAATTAAGTTTATTATGCGATCGCGATAAAATAATATCTATGGACAGTTATTATAATTAAATTTGTTACGCGACCGCGATAAAGGATGCGACCGCGATAAAGAAAAAACGCGGTTCGTTCGTATAACGTATATTTTGCAACAATATATAACATATTCGTGATTAAATTTATAGATTATAATTTAAAATATATAATTAATTTGATACATTATAACTTAAATTTATATAACTTAAATTTATATAACTTAAATTTATATAATATAAAATCAATCGCTCATATTGCGCAAACGATCGCGTCGCTCAAACCACCAATCGTGCAATTTACACGCGTTTTCTAACGCGCAATTTTTCGCGTGGTATCCGCAATGAAAGGCCCGCGAAGCGTTCAGAGTCTCCAGACGTTCGATGTCTTCGTAATCGGCGTCGATAGTCTCGACAGAAACGGCTATATCGCGATCGTCAGTGACGTTTCCTAAGATCTCGATTAACCACTTCTTCTTCTCGTGACCTTTGACATAGATCTGCACCATCGAATCAGGGTTAGATCCTCGACATATGGCATCTCGAACGAGTTTTTTCATCGACCCATAATTTGTGTGTCCATCATTCCACTTTAGCTGATGATGATTCGATATCAACCAACACGCTTGCGATTTTTCCGCTCTCGTGAGCAAATCCCACGACATCGGCGAGCGAAAGATGTGATGCGTCAATTCTACACCATTTCTTAATACGGCTACTTCTTTCACGACGAATTTTTCGTTAACTACGAAACCTTGAAGATCGACAAAAATCGGTGTGTCCATCGTCGTTGTTAGCGATACTCGAAGTGTTTCTTTCTAGATTTTTCTAAGCGTTTTATTCTGTCTCCATATTTTTTCGAGTATCGTTGCGCTTACACGATTCTGCGCACGACGTTAGTGAGCGGATTGTATTCTACCACTCGATCGTGAATAATAAGACAGTAAGCTGTGGTATTAGAGGGGATGTTTTCCTTGTAGTCGAACTCTATGCGAACGTCCACAGTGGCGCTTTTAATTGACTCATTCTGTCGAGAACAGTCGATGACTACGAGTGGGCCGTGAATTAAAAATTTATCTAAATTTAAGAGCGTTTCGTCGTTTTCGCATCCGTAGTACGTTTTTCGAAATTTCGAATACATATCGTATAATACGGCGATTTTATGTTTATCGAAATCTAAATTCATGTCATCGTAAGGATAAAAATCGGAATTAAGATACAGTTTGACATTAGTTAGTTTACAATTATCGAATAAAGAAGGCTCCTCGGACAGAACGTTCTTCTTTCCAGATTGTAGCGCGAAAATAACGTATCGCGGTTTCTCGAGTTGTGTTGCCGCTTTGACGGCCCACGAGTGTTTGGTCATGTTCTGTAGAAGCGGAAACTCGTAAAGATCCCATGAGCGAAAAGCGACGCTCAAATATCGTCCACTATCTAACGTGCGCAATAATTTTAATTTATTAACATCATTCAATACTGTATGAGGCATTCGCCATTGTATTTTTAACAAAACGATTTTAGGTTCTTGCGTTTCGCGCGATATAACGCAATTGTTATCGTTGCGCGCTCGTATTAAAATAAGATCGTGTCGCGCGTTGATCACAACGCGCTTGTAATCTTCGCAAAAACCTAATAGTACGTTAAGAGGTACGCAAAAATTAAAATCACCGATTGACGAATGAGTTGTTGCTAATAAGTCCCATCCAGCGTTTTTTAATATTTTACTTCTTTCGACTGTCAGCGACGCGTAATTTTTAATCGTACTCGTTATTCCAACGTTTCTGTTTCGATCGATCTCTACGCCATCGAGCTCGTAGCGAATTTCCTCGAACATAAACGCCGCGCAATTGTTTACTAATCTCGTTATCGATGCGATTTCCTCTTGCGCGCTCGATGTTTCCTTCGACTCGAGTCTGCCCTCAATGTAGATAAAACTGTTGCAAGGTAACGTATACAAATCTTGCTGTTGTATAGGAATTCGTATCTCATCGCTATTTCCGAACGTAGTATTGGCGTAAGAGTTGTACGTGTGAGTTTCGATCTTGACGATGCGATCGTCGAAGATTGGCTCCCCACTGATACTTAGAATGTCGCACATTCCGCTTTTTACGAAGAAGCGGTTCTCGGCACGACAAAACCCAAAGAGCGCAGAAAAGTCTCGTTGGCAGCGGTTAGTCTTCCTCCCTTTTTTCTTCTCTTTTCTGCGTTTAGAGGTGACGCGACAGCGATAATAGGTGCGTTTCTCGCATTCGATCCATTCACTACGAGCATCGCGCGCTTCTCTACCGTTTTCGTCGCACGTGTAGACGAATCGTAATTTCTTCGCCGCGAAAATCGATCAATTTTCCGTTTTGGTCCACAACACGCACGTTTATATCGGTAATGGTCCGTGCGATGATCGGAAGGTAAATGATCTGCGTTGGAATTTCCGACACTTTATATCCGGGTGGAACGTTAAGCGCGAATTCGTGTATAGTATGCGCGGATTTGTCGTTATGATACGCTCCTGTTGTAACGTTGCACTCTATTCGAATAAGGTTAATGGCCATAATATTTATTGGCTTATCGGATGCATACCATTTATTCGGTTGTAATACACGAGACGAGAAACCCAGGAGCGAACCGATATTATCGAGTTTTGTAAAATTTACTCGATATGCGCATTTAATTTCGCTTCTCATAGTGTTATCGTTACCGCGAAGCGTTATAGAATTTTCACTTTTATCGCCATTCTCATCGTCTTCGAAATAATCGTCATCAACATCATATATGTAATCATCATCGTTCGTTTCCGGTTTTTCATTTTCGCGTTCTCGTTCCTCCTCTTTCGCTCGTCGTTTATGACGAATCGCCGCTCTTAGATACGCGTTTATAGCGCTTAATTCGTAAGAACCTATTGGAATTGCGATAATCTCGTCATTATTATCGAAGTAAAATTTATTATTCGTAGAATTTATATTCGGTATCGTATTATAAGTTTCAAAATTGGTTAAACCTAATTCGTAATCGTCGTCGTTTAAATCGAGAGGCGGAAAATAACTCGCCGCGAGAATACTGCTTCGTCCGGAAAGAGTGAGAGTTAGCGACATGATCGGCGAGAGCGATCGAACTGCGTTCGATTGACGAATAACGGTTGATATTATAGTCGACGATTCCTCCAATCGACTTCTCGGAGAAATCGAAGACTCAATTGTCCGCAAATATTCTGATCGCGCGTCTGCTCGGAGCGACGATTGTATCGAATGTTCGCGTCGCGCCCGAGATAACGCGCGAGTTCGCGTGGAGGACGAAGATCGCCGAAACCGTCGTAGTAAATTGCGTCGTCCCCTTTTTTCGCGTACGCTGCCCAATGAGTACCCGGTCCGGATGCGTCGTCTAAATTCACAATGCCGCTCTCATCGCGGCGCGCTTGCGACGGAAGCGCGTTGCGCATAAACACACCTCTAAAATGAGGTACGCGCGAGAGTATCGCCGCGCGATTTAATTGTTCGTTCGTTGTTGCTCCGACGGATGGGAGAATCTTTAGCGTCTGTTTGCGCGAAGTTTTTTTTTAGCTCTTCTTCTCGTTGAGGACACGCCACTTCCACGTTTGTACGGCGCGAGATATAAACCGCGACCTTCCATCGCGCGATCATGACGCTGCAACTCTTCCAGTTGTCGTCGCGCTGCTTTGCGATCGTTCACCGCTTTCGCGATTCCCGCCGCTCCCCCGGCCAAAGAACCGAGAGCTCCTAATAACGGTAGCAGGGGTAAAAAGCCGCCGCGTTTCGCTATCGGAAGCGTTCTTTTTCTCGTAGCGATTATTTTTCTTTTGTTCTTTTTTCTCTTGATTTTCGTTGTACCCATTCCAAGTTTTGTCTTCGATTTCATAGCCATCCATACAGCCGCCGCGGCGGCTCTCTCGCCGAGAGTCGAGTCTTTAGCCGCGACACGTTCGCGCGCTTTTTTGGCAAGCGCGTGGTCAGCGACGTGTCGATCAGCGAGCTCGCCGCTCCGCGAGTACGCGATATCGTGCTCGCGGCAGGCCGCGTCCAGAGGATTGACACCTCGATCGCCTCGCGCGAGTCGTTTCGCAAGACGAGTACCCGGCCCGCAAAATTGATATCCAGGTATATATAGTTCGAAAGGGAGTGCGTTTATCGCTCTATTCAACAAGCCAGCGCCATGACTCACACCGTACTGCTGTTTCGCGAATTGCATTCGCCGCAATCTTTAACAAGCGGCGCCGGACCGTCGATGTGTGTTCGTTGCCAAGGGCGATTATAATGCTCTAGACATCGACGGTAGCGCCGCACCTCCGGATCCACTTTTATATATTCAGGCAGTTTCTCCCACAATCGTTCTACGTAGCGACCGAAATGCTTTAGTAAAATTATTTTCGGAATATACCGCAATTGATCGGTGGTGAAATCGAGAATATCGTCGCCATCTATTAGTAAGATAAACATTTCGATTCACCGCGCGCAATTCGCTACTGCGCGATTGATGGCAATCTATTCGTATATAAATTAAAAAGTCTCGCCCTGCCTTACGCGAGTGTACCGCGCACGCGCGCAGCAAGAGGAATGCGTTTCGTGCGGCAACCGATCGCGATAAAGGTGACGAACCTCGATAATAAAACGCGGCCGTCGAAAGAAACGCGTAGACACGGTCGTCTATTACCGAGCGCTATTCGTTGCGTTATTTGCGGGCCTTCTAGTTGCGGCAAAACAAACGCATTAATAAGTTTGTTGGAGAGTCCGCATGGTGTACGCTTCGAGAACGTTTATGTTTACTCAAAGTCATTGCAGCAGCCTAAATATCAATATTTAGAAAATTTATTAACACCGATGGAAGATATAGGTTATTTCACATTTTCTAATAACTTTGACGTTATTTCACCCAGCGAAGTTCTCCCGAATTCGATATTCGTGTTCGACGATGTAGCGTGCGACAAACAAAATACTATCAGAGAATATTTCGCTATGGGTCGACACTCGAACGTCGATTGCTTCTATCTGTGCCAAACGTATGCTAAAATACCGAAGCATTTGATTCGAGATAACGCTAATTTGTTAATTCTTTTTAAACAAGATGGTACTAATTTACGTCACGCATACAACGATCACGTGAACACGGATATGTCGTACGAGAATTTTCACGCGCTATGTCGCGCGTGTTGGCGATATAAATATGGTTTCTTAGTAATCGACAAAGATAGCGCGCTCCGCACTGGTAGATACAGACGAGGATTTAATGATTTCATTGTACCGTAGAACGATCAGTTGTCGCGAATACGTCGAACGCGTCAATCGCTCTCTCGCGAGTTAGAAGAAGTTGCAATGGCCTCGACGGATATCGGCGAACGCGAAAAAACAGCAAAAGAGATAGCTAAAACGCGCGCATCGATTCGTAAAAAACACAGAGCATTAAAAACTGGAAAAATGGAAAGCGAGATCGCGATAGAGAGTCGTTTCAAACCAATCGTCGAACCGCTGCGACGCATCGCTGATCGCGCTGAGCGAGACGAGATAGAGCGAAATGAAATTAAGCGCGAAATGATAAAACAAGACGCAACCGACATTTCACCCTCGACGAGCGTCGAGGAAAAATTGAAAGATGAAGCACTAACTCCCGTTTGGAAAAAACCTAAAGCGAAACGAATACGCGCTCGACGACGATTGAACGCCGTTTCTACTCCATTAAACGAATCTTTCGTCGAAAGAGACCCATTCGCGCGAAACGAAACCGAAGAATATGAAACGTTCGAATCCGAGAGTCTCGAATCGCCCTCGATATCCGAAATACCCGTTAAACAAATTTCGCGAATTGCTCAAGATAGCGAAATATCGCACGGTCGACTAGGACCGTTAGGGCGAAAATATATGGGGACTCTTCTCGGCGGAGAAGCGCCGAACGAGATTGATCACGTTTACGGAGTTTACATCGGCGAGAAAGGTGCGATGCTCGGCGATAAGCGATTTGACGTAGACGCGAATGATTCCATATTTATAGATGAGATTAAATATGTCGGTACTCCCGGTTTGTATGAATTAATTTTTATGAAAATTCCTAATAGTCTCATATATACAGAAAAAGATAAATTAACATACAGAAGTATATTGTTAACAACGAACGCTCATAGACGTGATCATGACGCTAAAAAATCTGTCTTAGGAAATAAAGGATATAAATACAAATTTATTATCGCTCCGCTTATTCACAACAGCGGCGCGAAAAAAACAGGCGCGGGTCGCGTATCGTCGACTATGCGTGTCACGGACAATAAAATCGATTACGTCCATTGGGACGATCCAAACGAATTAGTGGATCGTCTGCGATTATTAGACGCGTCGAGCCGGCAACAACGCTCACGAAAACGAGATTCTATCGATAATCGAGGAGCTTCGCGAAACAGGAGCGATCGTATAAATCGAACTGTCGTGTGGATGACTGTCGCAGTCGTACGCGGAATTCGCGATGTCCGTAAGCAAATTTGGCTCACCTTTAAAAAATCGAGGCTACGACGCGAGAACCGGAAGACTACGTCCGGCTATCGAGTCTCTGCGAAGTTACGTGCGCGATAACGCGCTGTGTCTAAGCTCTTCCATTGAATACGACGCGAGAGAGCGTAAAATAAAACGCTTGGCTCAACCTGAGGAGGACGCCGATGCGACAAGCAAAAGCTACGTCGAGGGAATCACATCGCAATTAAGAAAAGACGCGAACGAAGCGGCGCAGGGCGTCATTCTACTATTCACGAGACTCGCTCAGCTCGATAGCGCTTTAGGTAAATGAATAGACGTCGCGGAGAGTTTCGTTTCCGAGATAAAAACACGCGATGACGTTCTGAGTAAACGAATAGACGCTGTGGAAAATTCCATTTCGAGAATAGAAACGAGCGCTAACGCTCTAGATAAACGAATCGATGTTTTAGATAAACGAATCAAAGGTTTAAGCGATCAAATCGAAGTCGCGAAAAAAACTATATCGCTCAACGCGACGGAGTTCTCGACGAGAAACGCGAACGATCGTAAAATAATGTTCAATCAAGGTAAAACAATACAAGAACTAAGTCAAAAATCGCGTATCGCGGCGAATTCCGCGGTGAAATCCGAGACGAAGATACGAGAATTGGAAAATTCAACGTCACGATTGAAGAGAGATGCAGACGAGCTATCGGGAAGAGTGAGAGAACTGGCAAAGATTAGCGGGAGCGGCGAACCGCTCGAAAGAAAGATTAGCGAGAGCGGCGAACCGCTCGAAAGAAAGATTAGCGGGAGCGGCGAACCGCTCGAAAAAGAGATTAGCGGGAGCGGCGATCCGCTCGAAAAAGAGATTAGCGGTAACGACGATCCGCTCGAAAGAGAGATTAGCGGGAGCGGCGAACCGCTCGAAAAAGAGATCCAATTCAACGTTATTCTCGAGAGAAAGAAAAAAGAATTATGAGCGTTAAAAAACGAAGATTAGTCGAGGAATTGCACGCGCCCGCGAGAAGAAACTTCTCGCGTCGTCGCGTTGCGGTGCGCGGGTACGACGATCTAAGGCAAGCGGATGTGGTCCAGATGCGTCCTTACGCGAGACTCAACAAAGGCCACAACTACATACTCACCGTTATCGACGTATTAAGCAAATACGCATGGGCTGTACCGCTTAAGAGCAAAAGCGCGAACGAGGTTACTCGAGCGTTATCTAAAATAATACGAGACTCTAAGAGGTGTCCGAAAAATCTACAGACCGATAAAGGAAAAGAATTTTACAATGCCGATATGCGAAATTTTACGAAGAAGCACGAAGTAAATCATTATTCGACATATTCGGTGATGAAAGCGTCGATAGTCGAACGATTCAATCGTACGCTCAAAAATTTTATGTGGAAGTATTTCACGCTAAACGGAACGTACAAGTGGATCGACGAGTTACCACGACTCGTCGAGGAATATAACACGCGAAAACATCGCACTATAAATATGAGACCTGTCGACGTAACTCCAAAAATTGCCGATAAACTTTTAAATACTGTATACAGCAATATAAAAATCGCGGCTCCGGCGAAATTTAAAGTAGCCGATCCGCTACGCATCAGTAAATTTAAAACGATTTTCGAGAAAGGCTTCACACCCAACTGGACTACAGAGATTTTTCGAATAACTAAGATACAACGGATTAATCCCGTAACGTATCTATTAAAGGATTCGCGCGGCGAGCCGATCGCAGGAGGATTCTACGAGCACGAATTGTTGCGCGTTGGCGATCCCGACGTGTATCTCGTAGAAAAGGTGCTGCGTCGAAAGGGTGACAATATTTACGTGAAATGGTTAGGAATGGACGAATCGCACAATTCTTGGATAAATAAAACAGCTGTATTATGATAAAAATGTATTTTTATTAAATAAAACTACATATTATACATATTATACATATTATATATTATACAAAATTGTAGACATGTTAAAACTAAAATAATCGTATAATTATAAAACAAGGAAAATCTTAGAAAAAATTGTAGACATGTTAAAACTAAAATAATCGTATAATTATAAAACAAAGAAAAAAATAATAACACAATACAATTAAAATTAAAACTTGTGAAAATCGATTAACCGTTTAAATAATCGATTATAGAGTAATTATTATTATTAATCTTTAAATCGTATGATTATAAAACAATCGTAATTTGTACGAGTTCTCTCTTGCGCTCCATATAAACTCTTTCTCGCGCCGCTACGCGGCCGCCATATCCTGCGTTCTCTCTTTTGCGCTTTATGCGGACTCTTTTTTATATTCTATATATATTTTTCATCGCATTGTTAAGCGAACATCGTATCTCGCGGTAACTTTATTCTCGCGGTAGCTTTATTCTCGCGTTACTCTATATATAACACTTTCAAGAATATAATAAAGAGTCATGGAAATCATCGATCTGTCCAATTCGCGGCTAATCTCGACTCGATTTATGGCAAATTCTCGCATTCTATCTCGTTTGCATGTAGCATGTAGCATAATATATGTTCGATGCTAATGAAGTAGAATGCGAATTTGCCAAATCGAGTCGAGATTTGCCAAGACTTGGACAGAATGGTGGTTTCCACGACTTTTATATCGCAAAAACACAAAAAGTTCATTTTTTCGCGTTCTATACGAGTTCTCTCTCGCACCGCTACGCGGCCGCCGTATCCTGCGTTCTCTCTTTCAAACTTTATACGTACTCTTTCTCGCGCTTTGTATACATTCTTTATTACGTCACTATGATAACACTAAAACTCGCATTAACATCTTTTTCACATTATTCTATATAAAACACTTCCGAGAGCATAATAGAAAGATCGTGAAAATGTATGATCAGTCTTATTTATAATAGATTTTATATCTAATACCTATTATATATAAGACTGATCGAACATTTTCACGATTTTTTATTAAAATCTAATAAATAAAACCGATTAATTTTTATTATTTTATTAAAAATCTATTATAATAAATTATATTCAAATTATATTCAAATTATATTCAAATTATATTATTCGCGCAAATTTGTTCTTCGAAACGATTCGTAGAACGTCCATCGATGTTTTTTCGACGCAATCGTGAATTATATCGAAAATACAATGGTAATATATTATTTATAAAATATGTTTATACTAAATGAACTACTAACTAAAGTTTAAATGTTTTAAGAAACGTATAGTATTTTTTCGCTCCCTACAACGGTATTTTATAATGTCCCCACGGTAACGTATCCGTAGTTCCCGATATCGTGTATCGTTTGTCATCGTGCGGACTGAGCGCGATTTTCAATTCCGATACTGTATACATCTCGTGTAACTCGGATCTTATACAAAACTGCTCGCGCTTCATCTCGATCCCCTGTCGAAGACAGCGCGCGTAATCGTCAAACGTTATCGTTCTCGCGACAACGCCGCTCTTAAGAGGATGCCGGAGCGACGGCCGAACTCCGACGGGTTAGCGCCCTCATCTAAGCGTAACTAAAATTATCGATAATACCGACCGAAATTATCGATAATATCAATAATTTTAGTTCCGCTGTTACCAATATTAATATTTCTGCATGTTTTATGCATATTTGAAAGAGAATTGTGTTCAATATGTTGAAATCGGACAACATCGTGTATTTCTACTGCTCTATTGCCTCGCACGCATATCTAAGCGTATCTAAGCGTATAGATAACAGTATAACATATACACGTGTCTGCCTTTATTGCATATTTGAACACAATTGCACACATTACTTATATGGACTTATATATATATATATATATATATATATATATATGTACGTGTGTGTGTGTGTGCCTTTCCATATATCTTTCCAAGAGGAATAATATTTGGCCATGTGTATGTGTGTGTGTGCATGTATTGTTATATATATATGTGTGCCTTTTATGTATATATATATATACATACATACATAGATACATACATACATACATACAATAGCACAATACATATATATGTATTATAATATATAATAACGGTTATATTGCTAATCTTACATAACTATTAAATCGCATCCGGTTCAAAATATTGTAAAGCAACCAGCACACGTAAATCGCCTCTGGAATATTTTTTACAATAACCAGCACACGTAAATCGCCTCTGGAATATTTTTTACAATAACCAGCACACGTAAATCGCCTCTGGGATATTTTTTACAATACCCAGCACACGTAAATCGCCTCTGGGATATTTTTTACAATAACCAGCACACGTAAATCGCCTCTGGGATATTTTTTACAATACCCAGCACACGTAAATCGCCTCTGGGATATTTTTTACAATAACCAGCACACGTAAATCGCCTCTGGGATATTTTTTACAATACCCAGCACACGTAAATCGCCTCTGGGATATTTTTTACAATAACCAGCACACGTAAATCGCCTCTGGGATATTTTTTACAATACCCAGCACACGTAAATCGCCTCTGGGATATTTTTTACAATAACCAGCACACGTAAATCGCCTCTGGGATATTTTTTACAATACCCAGCACACGTAAATCGCCTCTGGGATATATTTTTAACCAGAGCTCATGCAAACCGCATCTGGTATGAAATATTTACAACCAGTTCACGAAAAGATCGCTTCTGGGATCAAATATTTCGGCAATATTTAGAGCGCACATGCAAACCGCATCTAGTATGAAATATTTACAACCAGTTCACGAAAAGATCGCTTCTGGGATCAAATATTTCGGCAATATTTAGAGCGCACATGCAAACCGCATCTGGTATGAAATATTTACAACCAGTTCACGAAAAGATCGCTTCTGGGATCAAATATTTCGGCAATATTTAGAGCGCACATGCAAACCGCATCTGGTATGAAATATTTACAACCAGTTCACGAAAAGATCGCATATAGACGGTTGAGCACATTTTTGCGGTTATCTCTCGTTACGCGTATGTACACAACACGCGCGACTGAGACTGAGACTGAGTACTGCCGTGCACTGATATTATCGCATGTGCCTGGCTGTGTGCGTGTGAATAGTACAGTCGCCTTATTCCCCGATACGTACATACATACTTAGATACATGCATGCTACAAATATCGCGTAATAATAAAAACAAATGCGCATCTTTATAAACGAATATTCTGTAACCGAATAAAAAATTATTTTCATATTGATTAAAATTAATTCGATACATAAAAACATTATTTATTAATATTTTACGACATGTCATTTTAATCACAATAATGTAATTAATGCATTTAAATTATTTTCGGATATATAAAATGCGAAATACAGACATTTGATTTTCTATAGTAACATGACATATATATACAGGGTGTCCGGCGTCAACCGCATCACCGGTCATGTGCAGGTAGAGCAGGTGAAACCGAGAAGAAAAGTCCTGTACCAATTTTTTATATAATACTTAATAAAAGAGTTATTATTGAGTAAAGTCTGGCCAATCAGCGCCAATCTTTAGCCGGGCGCATGTCGGTGAACCGCGCGCTTGATAGTGTACGCCGCTGCACACTTCACATCGCGCGGCTCACTGACGTGCGCCCGGCTAAAGGTCGGCGCTGATTGGCCAGACTTTACTCAATAATAACTCTTTTATTAAGTGTTATAGAAAAAAAAGGTAAAGGACTTTTCTTCTCGATTTCATCTGCTCTACCTGCACACGACCGGTGATGCGATTGACGCCGGACACCCTGTATATATATATATATAAATTTTATAATAATTTATATATATTAATCTAACGTGAAAGATTGTAGATAAAGGGAGCCTCACAAGCGAGACTTCGGAACTCTTCGATATTTGTCGTCTGGCTTGCTCCTTCATTCTTTCTCGCTATCGCTTTTGTCGACTCTCCAGCATCGCGCGGGGATCTTTCCTTATATAAACATCTTATAAAATAAAAACTGAAACTTTCATATTGTATTTTATTAGTATAAAAATAATTATAATGGATTAATGAGATTTTTGCGATTAAAATAACACCAAATATGACATAAATCGGATAATTTTAAATGAAATAAGTAATCATAATTTTAATAACATAATTGATTAAAAATAATCCGATTTATGTCATGTTTCGTGTCATTTTAATCGCAAGAATCTCATTAATCCATTATAATCCCCGACGCTGAAGAGTCGACAAAAGCGAGAGCGAGAAAGAATGAAGGAGTAAGTGAGATGACAAACATGAAAGAGTTCCGAAGCCTCGCTCGCGTGACTCCTTTTATCTGTAATCTTTCACGTATATATGTCATCTTACTATAGAAAATAAAACTTTCGTATTTCGCATTTTATATATCTGAAAATAATTGTAATGGATTAATTACATTTTTGCGATTAAAATGACACCAAATACGATATAAATCCGATTATTTTAAATGAAATAAGTAATCATAATTTTAATAACATAACTGATTAAAAATTATCTGATTTATGTCATGTTTAGTATTATTTTAATCGCAAGAATCTCATTAATCTATTAAAATTATTTTGATATCGATAAAATACGAAAAACAGAAATTTTACGAACGATATGTAACCCGAGATATTATAGATAAAGAGAGCCTCGCGAACGAGACTTCGGAACTGTTTGATGTTTGTCATCTCGCTTGCTCCTCGTTCTTTATTGTATTCTTTCATCCCCATTATTATATTCTTTTATTTCTTCGACTTTTATTCTTTCTATATTCTCGTCTTCCTACATAATAATACATTAATTTATTCGTCTTTATTTTATACAACATAAATGAGATATTGTGTATGTCATAAATAGAAAAAGTATTTAATTATGTGCATTTTTGTATGTACATGTGTTGTATTTAACTATAATTAAATAGAAAAAGAAAATAACTTGTGTATCTCATTTATGATGTATCAAATAAACATAAATAAATAAATTTATTTATTTTCATGTAGGGACACGAGAATAGAAAGAATAAAAATTAAGCAAATAAAAGAATATAATAATGGCAATAAAAGAATACAATATACAATAATGAACGAGCAGAATGAAAGAGAGAGAGAGAGAGAGAGAGAGAGAGAGAGAGGCGCGAGTGAACGCGTAAGTGAATATGCGAGGAGCATGAAGCTAAGCGATACGTAGTACATAGCGAGCGAGCGATTAGAAAAAGACAGAGCGTATGATCGAGAGAAAAAAGATACTGCAATAATGTTAGTGCGTACATATATATTACTCTCACACGCATGAAAGAGACAAAGGTAGTACGATTATGTCTGTCCTTGTCATGTAAGATTGCAGCTCCGTCTATCGCGACATCACGCAACTAATCTACTGCTCTGTTTTACTCTTGAGTCTCTATCTCGCACACACACATATACACGAAAGTGTAGCATCGTAAAATCTTTTTTATAAAGCTTCTAAATTCACTTCTCTAAGTTCACTTATACTCTTTGATGAAATGCCGAGTGCGGAGTTCACTGATAAGGCACGTACAGATTACAAATTTGTTATATTAAGTAAATGTTGACGGCAGAAGCCGATAACAAAACTGTAATTTTCACATTTTTTTCAACTTTTCATATGAAATGTTAAACTCCGCACTCCGTTATTATGTGTACCTTAATTGTGGAAAAGGATTTATTGATATCTATAATCAACAAAAAGATTTTGCAATCCTACTAATATTCGCATTCTGTCGGTAATCCGGCATCCTCTTAACACCCTTGATTCTTTTTGTATCGCTTTTACCGGCGACTCGCAGCGCGTACATTTTCGCTCTAAGTCCAATAAATTCGGTCATAATCGCGCCAGCGTTCTCATCCTTCATCGCACCGGGTATTTTTTTATTAGCGAGAGGCATTCCATACGCATTGTCCATTGCGTAATCGCTCGTATCGAACTTGTCGATATCGCGCTTCATATTCTCGTATATGTCCTCGCACTCGACGCGATAAATGAGACTATCCGTATCGGTGTACATTATTTTACACTTATCTCGATACAATGGTAGCATGTACTCGTAGTGAAATTCGTATAAACGAATTTTAGATATATCGAGAATACACATACCTACATAAATTGGTTTATTGAACTTAATCTCGAGTTTACGCAATTCTACAGCTACGAGATCCTCCGCGAAAACGCTTCTACTGTGAAAATTCGGCTTCGCGATCATCGCCTCCGCGCCGTATCGCCCGTCCCATCGAGTCACGAGTCGAAGATTCGAATGATTGCGCACGTTTTCCATAGTTTTGCCAAACACGGCATTATTCATTAATTTGTATAGATTTTTCTCAAACTCGTTTTTCGCGTTAATTCGTAATCGTGTATTCAGTTCGATGTATTCGCGCAACCATGAAGATTGCGCGAATCGCAATATTCTGTGTATTTTCGTAATGCGTAATCCGTGTCGAACGCATTGCTGCAAATTGCGATAATATATTACGTAACGGTTCTTATCGTACAGCGTGGCGAGAAGCTTCTCGTCTCGTTTTCCGGGCGGCTTATCGCGCGTCGGGCAGAATGGCAAGTCAGCGTGAGAATCGTGAAGGTCGGACGGATATGCAAGGTCGACCTCTAGAATATAACCGATAGGCGAGTCCGATGTCACGGACATTAAGTCAACGCTCGTAACGTTATCGACCCATCGAAAATTTTCGTAAGGCAACGATTGACACATCGCCCATCCGTACAAATTATTTATATCGAAGTACATGAGATACGACGATGGTTCCGAAGAATCGTATGACTGTAAATATTTGTTATTAGCGCGCGCGTATCTGTTGGAACATTGACTTAGCCCGCCGCGTATTCCACGCTCCACGAACATTACCATATCAATGTCGGGTAATAATTCGAATCGCATACTCGTATACTTCAACATAGCGTCCCATGTGTATCCCGGTAACGTGTAATAATACGCGGGATCTAAATTATAACTTCTCATACACGCGTCACGAAAATTTTCGAAAACATCGGCCAATAGAAGAACGTCGGTCTTTAAATACAAATCACTATAATCGCCTAACGTTTCGACGCGAAATCGCTCCCAGACTCTTATCGCGCGCGCGTAATCGTTCTCAGATATCGCGTCACCGGTTAGCGAACTGTGAAAAGCCTCGCGCGGCGGTAGACGAGTCTCTAACAATTTATCTACGTCGTCGACATACTCGTACGGAAATACACCCTTTCGCGCGAGAAGCTCGAAATCGGCGTCGCTAAGATCGGAAAATTCCGAACGCGCGATCCTCAACTCGCTTTTGTCTAGATACGACGCCAATTTCTCGAGACTCGCGCTTAAAAATTTGAAAGAATCCACGAAACGCAACTTCAAGCGTTTTCCGAACCATCCCTCGTCCCACGCATCTTCGACGTTCTTCGTGAAAGAGATATACGTTTCTTTCGTTATCGGCAATATTTCCACGCTACCGGGAAAAGCGTTAGCTACATCTTTAATGATAAAATGCGCGTCGTAACCCGATAAATTGTGAAAGAATACGGGAATTACGTAAGTATCCTTATAATTTAAATTACAATTCGAATGCGCCGGACCTCTGTACCGTCCAGTCAAATGACAGTGATCGCGCACGCGAGCGTCTCCCAATTCGAACGGTTTCTCGCATATGCTGCAGCGCGTCGCGTTTACGAATCTCTCCCATTCATCCGATGTAAGATTTGTCATAGGAGCATCGATATCGAGAACAATTTTCGCGCGAAGCGCTAGATCGTGCAGTTCTCTAACGAACCACAATACGCAATTTTCACCGCGATAAGCTCTGTAAGTAGAGCTAACGCCATCGAGCGCGCATCGCGCGTAATATCCGGCGCTATAAACTTCGTGATGCTGAACGATAGATGTATTCGACGTTCTCCTCTCCTCTTTCTTCTTCAGTACGCATTCGAGATCAGCGTACACCACGAATGGAAGTCGCTCCTTTCTACTATAGTTACGAAACTCTAACCATTTGTCGTCTTTGGTAGGAAGGACTATAGCGCACTCGTTCATCCTTCCGCAGTCCACGCTGTGAGCCGATAACTTATCGCTCGTTCGAAAATAGTGCATGCATCTGCGACATAACGCACATTTTAAATCTCGCGCATTATCAACATCGCGCGACGATTTTTTTAATTAGTACTCACCGATCGCATATATGCGATTTATGTCGTCTACCGCTGAGTTGCGAGCCGACGAGTCGCGACAAATTCTTAATCCACGCGAAATGCGTCGCGTCATCTCGTCGCGTCATATCGTCAAAATACAACAGATTAACGTGTCTGTTCTTTTTATCGTCAGTGAGACGCAAAGGAACAACGCGACAACCGTCTTTTCCCTCCTTTTTATCTCGAACGGTATACACATTAATAGATATGTCGTTAATACGCTCGAATCTAGTAATTTTGTTCAAACTCATAGGAAATTTAACGCCCTTCAGATTCAGCACCGTCGTGTAATGCGGGTACGAAGATTCCCGACCCACGTTTTTTTCAGCTGGATACAGAGCGGCGACCACCGCCCATGCGAAACACGCATTGTCATTAGATTGCACGTTTATCACCGCTTTCTTCAACGCGATCTCTCGCGGCAATTTAACGCGACATCCCGCGTGCATAGGATTGTATCTGTTCACGTTCACAGTTAAATTGAATATTCGCGATAACGCCCATCCACTATCGCGCTCCTGAAATTCTTCCAACGAGGTTAGAGTAGCGTCGACCACTCGCTTCTCGTACCACTCTCGCAAGTCGGAAAGAGGTAGAAGCGGATAATTCTTCGTGACAATAGTCTTAACATCGATCTTGTCGCCCGAAACGAACTCGCCAATAAATACGGTATTGACCTTAACACCGTTATATTCATTCATAACATCGCGTATTCGATCGAGCACGGTATCTCTAGCGTCCTCGAGAAATCGTCGAGGTTCGATATAATCGAAATTAATAACCGCGCCGGTTAAAACGCGTCTAGAGAAAGCCGTCTCGATCTCGGACCACGAGAATCCCTCGCGTTCCTCTACGCCGCCTCCCACGCGTTCGAAACGTCGACGCAGATCGTCTCTCGCGCCCGTTAATCGAACGATTCGAGCGATAAGAGAATTGATCGCTCCGGTCGATCTCCCTCGGCGCTCTCCTCGACATCTCTCCCGCAGAGACTCGAGACACTCGTCGCACCGTCGCGCCCACGCGCGATACGCGTTCCCCGTCGCGACGTCCCGCGCGCTATCGAGAAGATCGCGCGCCTCCATCTCGTCACTCGTCGTCTAACGAACGCCAAGATTTTTTACAAATAAACCACGTCTCCTCCTCGTCGTAATTCTCGATGTAGAACAAAGCTCTCGTCTCGCAGCCGGCGCACCAATTATTCGACACGTCGAAAACCTCGTCGACGAGATCGCAAGCGGGCACCATCTCGCTATACACCGTTTTCGTCACGTGCGTCGATACGCTCTTCGCGAAACTCGAGCTACGCGCGCAATACGCGCAATATCTCTCGTTCTCCTCGAAATACTCTCCGTTCTCGAATCGGCAACCGAACTTAAAGAAACAATGCACGACGTGATTCACCTCCCACGAAAATTTCGGAATTCCGTATCGCTGTCTCCAATTGCGATAGAGCAAATAGCCATCGGCTCCGATATTCGCGAAAGGTTCGTCGAATCGCGTCTCGCTCGCCTCTCGCACGAACTCTTCCGCGAAATCGATCTCTTCTATACAGTACAAACGATCCTCTATATAACGTTCGCGTAGTTCTTTCTTCAAACAATTCGGTATCTCCAAATTCCATATATCCTCGATACTTCCGATTCGAACATTCACCGCTCTTCCGGCTAATCTCGTTAAAGCGCTCGGCGCGCGCTTCATCGCGCCGCAAAATATCCTCGAACGTACTAACACCTCGAGATCATCGCGGCGTCCTTTTATAACGAGGAAAATAGCGAGGACGCGCCCCCGATTAACCGAACCGGATACTCGCTCTCGGACGCGCGACGTCGCCGAAAAATGAAAAAAAACTCGCCCCGAAACGCGACGAGCGCGCTCGCGCTAACGCGCGCCTCGAGAGGAGGAGAGCGACGAGGGACGCCCCTTCGTCCGCTCGACCGCCCACCGACGATCCCCCGCCCCCTCGACGCCGGGCGCCCGCCGCCCGCTCGCGGATCGCGCGCTAGAAGCGCCCCCCTAAAGAATCGCGACGGCGGATCGCGCGCTAGAAGCGGCGCGCCCCCCTAAAGAATCGCGACGGCGGATCGCGCGCTAGAAGCGGCGCGCCCCCCTAAAGAATCGCGACGGCGGATCGCGCGCTAGAAGCGGCGGATCGCGCGCTAGAAGCGCCCCCCTAAAGAATCGCGACGGCGGACCGCGCGCTAGGGGCGCAAGTCGCGTCGAGGTCGCGAATCGGGAGGAACCGCCACCCCCGAACGCCATCTCTCGAGCGCTCTCGGCGACTCGTACCCACCGCTTCCCCCCGACCGCGCTTCCCCTCTCATCCTACTTACCCCCCCCCCCCCCCATGCACCCGCCCAGCCCGCTCTCCATCCCTTGGGCGCCCACAAACTGCTCCGAAACTATCTCTCTCTCTTACTCCCCAATGATACCCTCTCTCTCACACTCACGTAAAACTGATCCAAAACCGGCCTTACTATCCTACTGAGGACTATGCTCGCGCAGGCGCAGAGCGTGCACAGCGCGTTGCGCGACGTTGCGCTAGCCCCCGAGCAATTCGAGTTTGGCGATCGCGACTTCGCCATCCCCGAATTAATCGACATGCTTCACGAACGCGAAGATAGACAGCGAGTCGTCGCGTCACCGATCGACGAGGAGCCCGAATCGCGGCCAATCAGCGAGGAGCCCGAATCGCGGCCAATCGGCGAGGAGCCCGAATCGCGGCCAATCGGCGAGGAGTTCGAATCGCAGTTAATCGGCGAGGAACCCGAATCGCAGCCGATGGAAGACGAGGCTGAATCGTCGACGGGCGACGAGAATAAATCGCCGACGAGTGTACAATTAGAGGGTTACGAGCCCGAATCGCAGCCGTTCTTCGAGCTGTAACTTTACACATTAATAAAATTTGATTTTTGTTTATACTTATATATTTCGTGTATCGCACGAGCGCATTTATAAAATGCGATTCTTTATGAATAAATGCTATATATTAAACGAAGCGTCGATTCTTTTCGCTTCTCTTTCCTTCTTCGATATCCTCTCGTTCTCGCGCCATCCTTCTTTCGCGCCTTTCTTAGTAAACGTTGGCGCTCTCTTATCGCGAAATGATACGCGCTCGCGATAAAAATAGTATTCGTTTAATATGTAAAGATAAATTTATTTTAAAAATGTTATAGCCCGAACAGGCTATACACGAATTATTAAATATATTATTCTAAATACATATTATTTTATATGATTGCCCAACGTGTAACGCGAATACAGATCACGTTACGAGCGTTGACCGAACAAAGCACTGACAACGCGAGCCACGCGCTAAGCGCGAGCGACCGTGCAATTATTTCATTGCGAAAACGCGGAAATCAGGGCAAACGGAAGAAGGACATTGCAAAAATGCAACGTAGAAGTCCTACTTAAAGGCGAAATAAAAAGGAATAAAGAAATTGCGAAAGTGCAAGCAAAGAAGTCCTACTTAGAACTTCTTAGCTTGCATCCGGATATTGTCAAAATCAAGCGACACGACACACAGCCTTGTCGCTAAACGACCCCCTCCCGGGAAGCCAAGGGGAGTTAATAAAAAGGCCCACCGCTAACGAACGCCGGGTAGTCTTGATCATTAATTAATATTACGCGGGTAGTCACAATAACTACCAAACGGGCAATCTTTATTCCTTTACGCGAGCAATATCTCTAACAACCGCGAGTGTCAAAACGAGTATCAATAATTATTATAATATTGAATAGCCACGCAGTCGGCAGAAATATATACGAAGAAGCGAGAGGCGAGTCTCGAGACCGAAACTCGATTCTAGACACGCGCACGTTAAGATATCCGTTATCGTGATACGCGACGCGAGCGAAAGTGCGGGAATATTGTAATCAAGTCACAAATAAAATAGATATTAATATATTTATTTAACTGAAAAGGTGTCAATCTTTAAACAAATAAAAACAGTGAAGTTCTCAGGCGGCGCCCGAATTCCCAAATTCCTTCCGGCAAACGATCCCAACTACCGTGCCTCTCCGGAGGCACAACATTATTTGGTGGCAGCGATGGGATCTGCCGGGGCATCGCCAGATCTAAGCAAGACCTGCAAAAGACACGGTTGTGTTAAAAAGCGGGCATGCCAACAATCAATTCAATTGAAGATGACGGACGGAAGTAGCAGCTAAGCCTTCCCCAAGACCTGCAAAGCACCCAGAGTGTAAACAGGACAGGCACGCCAGCACACGTAAAACGTAAGCTGACGGAAACTACAATCAACGGAAGACACCGCAAGGACAACAGAACGAGCATCGCCACAGCTGTAGCAGAAACGTGAGCCGCCAAGCATTGCGACCTACGATAACTCTATAGACAACGCACCGACGCCGGACAACGACCGCCGTACGACGAGCATCGTCAGCCGTATCAGCCGCCGAGCGAAGGACTGCAGCGTCAGCAACCTACTGACACAGCGAGCGATCATGCGAGCCGTTATACTATTGTAAGTCCGAAAAAATTTAATAAATATAATAGCGTGAATGTCGGAAGGTTCTAATATACCGAAACCGATAGCGAACCGATCGTGGTTACTGAGTGAACCAGCCCGACGAGCGATTAAATTAAGCTTAGGACCGCGAGAAAATCCTTATAACGTGCGAAAAAACTTAGAAACTCAATACTCGAGCGAAAGCGAGCCCGAGTTACCGGAAAACGTCGTCACAGAACGCGAATTTCCGTTTAACAATTTTGACGAAAGCCTATTCCCGCGTAATACGACTGACCCCACTGACGACACTCAACGCGAGACTAGACGTACGCGACCGTATATTAGTAGAACTCCAAGTAGAGTATCCCTACGGCGCGAATTTTCATTAACTTCCTACGAGAGCGATCTATTCGATCCGGAAGAAATTTATAGCCAACAAGAAAGTAATATGGCCGAATCGCGAAATCCGCAAGAAAACACTCCCGCGAACCCGCCACAAAGCGCGGTAGACGAGGAAATAGAAAGAATGCGACGATCCATTCACCAAATGGACCGAAATATAGTGGAGGCTGATCACACAGGGAGTGGTGCACTTGGACACAGTATAATTGGACACGGTGCAAATGGACACGTTACAAATGGACACGAGATTTTGCACACGGTTCAATTGGACACAGTGCATTTGGACACAGTAATTTTGGATACAGTAGCTTTTGGACACATAAGAAAATACGCATCGTTTACTTGGACACCGCTCAATTGGACACTGTTCGTTTAGACACAGAAAGATGCGCACCGTTCATTTGGACACCGTTCGTTTGGACACCGTTATTTGCCCACCGTTCGTTTGGACACTGTTCATTTGCCCACCGTTCGTTTGGACACCGTTCATTTGCCCACTGTTCGTTTGGACACCGTTCATTTGCCCACCGTTCGTTTGGACACCGTTCATTTGCCCACCGTTCGTTTGGACACCGTTCATTTGGACACCAAAATTTGATTTAAGTTATACGACGTAATCCACACCAAATTTTTGTTTTAAATAAGAAATAGGTTTGGGTTAGGTTATATCTTCCGGAAGTGGAGCCCCCCCGCAGGGGGGGCGGAACCCACTGTATCCATGCATGACATCCAAATATGCGAAAGGCTAAACAAAGTGCTAAAAGCAATGTAAAATTAATGACATCAGTATCAGAGATATATAAGTATGAATATATTTTATTTTGACAGATATTATAACCTTCAAATGTATCTCCTTTTCACGATTTCATATTTTACATAGATTTACCAGTATAAAGTGTTATAAGAATACTGATTATATTTTCCCAAAATGATTTTTATTTCTCTCCATCTGTTACATATTCAAACAAACAGTGCGCATGTTTCTGTGTACAAATGAACGGTGTCCAAACGAACGGTGGGCAAATAAACAGTGTCCAAACGAACGGTGGGCAAATGAACGGTGTCCAAACGAACAGTGGGCAAATGAACGGTGTCCAAACGAACGGTGGGCAAATGAACGGTGTCCAAACGAACGGTGGGCAAATAACGGTGTCCAAACGAACGGTGTCCAAATGAACGGTGCGCATCTTTCTGTGTCCAAACGAACGGTGTCCAAATGAACAGTGTCCAATTGAGCGGTGTCCAAGTAAACGATGCGTATTTTCTTATGTGTCCAAAAGCTACTGTATCCAAAATTACTGTGTCCAAATGCACTGTGTCCAATTGAACCGTGTGCAAAATCTCGTGTCCATTTGTAACGTGTCCATTTGCACCGTGTTCAATTGTACTGTGTCCAAGTGAAGGCCACTCGATCACACACCGCCCCACGAGAGAAACCGCGAAGAAAGAGGCGACGCGCACCTTCTCGAAATATTAAATGAAATACGCACGGAAGTAAAATCATTAAACAGGCGAGTAACGCGAGTAGAAGACGCGATTATGGAATTACCACGTCACGGATATAACCGCTCAGAAGACGGTAACAACGCGTTTAATGGAACATACGGACGAACCGCACGCGACATCAGAAGTCGACGAAGCACCGCTCCGAATTACTTACCGTTAAAAGAAGCAAGAGCAATGATTCCCGAATTTGACGGAACATCGCGACATAAGTTATTAGAATTTTTAAATGCATGCACGTACGCCGTTCAAGACATATGTGGTGGTTGTGTGGTTGTGTTCGAAGATAGGATGTCGATTGAAAGGTAGAATGCGTGGTCTATGTATCGACAATAAATATATTCTCCTGATTATATATGTACAAGTGTTAAATTTTGTGTGGCCCTGAAAAGGGCCGATTGCGTCGCGTTTAGCGACTCCTACGCGTGGCGAGGTTTTCTCGCCACGAGATGTGTGGTGTGGTTCGAGTCCACTGCAAGGGTCCTTGCCCGGACGTGCCCCTGGGCTTCGCCGGTGTGGAAACCGCTCGCCGGATACGTGTGGAGGCCTGGTGATATGCTGCCTCTGTTTGCGTGGCCGTCGTCCTGGTGGTGGCCTCCCAGTCGGAGTCGGAGGACTGCGTGGCCCGCTCCTGTTTCTGCGGTTGTCGGTGTTGCGTGCCGCGATGTACCAGGCTGCGACGATCCGTCTGGGTGGCCCGCTCCTGTTTGTCGCCTCTTTTTGCGTCGCTCCTGGGAGGTGTCAGCGCCGGTGGTGTCAGGAGTGCTGGCACCGTTCCTGGATAGGAGGGTGATGTATACCTCCTCAGTCGTATGTCCCAGGTAGCGAGCAGGCTTCTTGGAGGACGTGTGAAGTTGACGGCCGGTATCTCCAGCGGCTCCAGCTTCCAGGGCAGTAATGACCACTGTACCCGCTTGGCTGGTGGTTCGCTAGTTCGCTGTGTGCCCTCCTGGTCCGCTCTATGCCGTAGGTCGGCCCCTGGTGAACGGGGCGGCAGCGGTCGTGAAGGCGAACCTGTTAGGGCGCTGTTTAACAGCTTTTTGACGCTCTAAGCGTATATCAAAAGAGTCGTGCTCACGTATCTGTTGCTTGCGCTCTCGAAAGCGTGAGCAGACTGCTCTGCCTTGTCGCTTCGCTACCTTATATACTGTTGTTGATGGTATTCTGATAGCGAGATTTTGGTTTGCCCAATTCGCCGCCTCGCGGTTAGGTATTTGACTACCTGAGCTGTTATTCACGTGCTTATCGCGTGCTCTTCGTCCTGTGCGCGGCACGTGCTCAGCGCGTGGTTCTTGTTGTACGCGTGGCACGTGATTAGCGCGTGGACCTTTATTTCCCGCGAGTATTTCGCGCGCCTTATATGGCATGCGTTTCTACTTGGTGGTGGATTATCCGCCACAACATACATCCCGCGGATGAAGAATCATTAATCCGAGCAATATTATTTACAAAACTGAAAGGAAAAGCCATGCAGGATTTCGAGACACGAAATATTCAGACGTTCGCCGAATTAAAACAACTCGAGACTTGTTAACTGTCTAAACAAAGTACTACGCACTTACAAATCGAGTTCAATTCCTTAAAACAAAAGCCGAATGAAACTGCGCACGCTTTCGGACAACGTGTTGATTTACTAGTGATGAAATTATATCGAAGGAAAGGAGCATTCCGAAACCTCAAAACGCACGATTCAACAAACAATCCAAGAGCAGGCATTAATAAATTTCCAAATCGGGTTACACGACGAATTACAAGTGCTCGTACGCGCGCAGCGATATACGACGCTCCAAGAAGCGATAACGGGCGCGAGCGCCGAAGAAAAACTCAGACCGGGAACAGCGAGAACAAGTGGTTTTGCTAATAAAAATAAAACCGAATTTAGTTACTCGCGAAATAGTCGAAATCCGACACCGCAATGCTTTAAATGCGGAAAAAACGGACATTTCGGACGCGATTGCCGTAGCAGCCGATACGCGTTCCCGAAGCCGGAAAAACCCTCGCGAATAAACGCGATAAATAAATACTGCTCGCATTGCAAAAGAACAGGACACAGCCGCGACGAATGCTGGAGTCTAAAAGGAAAACCGAAAAACAATACAATTAAACTAAAAGTCGGAAATCAGCAAAAAACGCGCGACGAAAATATACGCGATCGAAAGAAACCGCGACAACAAAACAGAAACGCCGATAGCGCAAGTAGCAGCAGCGAAGACGAGCAGGAGGAAGCGAGAAAGAGACAACCGCGACCTGCATCTGAGTATCGCGTTACGCATATTAAAGATATGCCACGTGCGAAGAAAAAGACGGACTTATTGCTAATAACATTACCAATGCGACAAGCAAAAAACGAAAAAATACAGATGTTGTACGATTCAGGATCGACCATCTCACTAATAAAATTGAAACATTTAAAGGACGACGCATTGATACACGAAGATAAAATCGCGCTCACTGGTATAATCGGACATAAAATACATAACATCGGAAAAATGTACGCCACAATCAAGATAGGAAACCATAAGGTAAAACATGCATTTTACGTGGTAAAGGACGACATTCCGATCGAATATGAAGGAATACTAGGAATTGATTTCCTTCGACAACATTCGATATCTTGCGATTATAATAAAAGTCAATTAAAAATAGGAACGCCGTACTAAAATTCCATTCGCTTAACAAAACGATTCTAAAACCGCGCAGCGAGATCATCGTAAAAGCGACAACAAATCAAAATCGAATAGGAATAGTACGAGCAGAAGAAACAGCTCCAGGAATCTACCTTGGAAACTGCTTAGTAGAACCAAAAAATTATACGTGTCCCGTTAGTATTATAAATACAACCGATATGGAAATCGAGATACAGACGCCGAACGTCACCCTCGAAAACATAGAACGCGAGATCGAGTCTAAAATACATACGGTGGAAACAAGAAAAAATTTTAAGTATACTAACTCGAGGCACGGACAAATATGGCAACTACTACGCACGCAACATTTAAATACGGAAGAAAAACAGGCACTCCTACGGATATGCGAAGAATATTACGATACATTTCAGTTGGACGGAGAACCACTGACGTGCACCGCGACGGTAGAGCACGAGATAAACACGCGCGCTGACACCTCGCCGGTGAACATGAGACCGTATCGTCTTCCCGAGAAGCACAAAACAGAAGTAAATAAACAAGTGCAAGAAATGCTAAAAAATGGCATAATCTGAACAAGCGCGAGTCAATGGAACGCACCCTTATTGATGGTACCAAAAAAGGCCGACGCATCCGGAAAACCTAAGCTCCGAGTAGTAGTAGATTTTCGGAAGCTAAACGATTTAACAATAGGCGATTCATTTCCACTGCCCAATATCACCGATATACTGGACCAGCTAGGAAACGCTAAATATTTTACTACACTAGACTTAGCGTCAGGATATCACCAGATACCGATGGCTGATCAAGATAAACAAAAGACAGCTTTTTCAACGCCCTACAGACACTATGAATTTAATAGAATGCCGTTTGGATTGAAAAATGCGCCAGCAACATTCCAGAGATTGATGAATTCAATTCTAACAGGATTGCAAGGACTTAAATGTCTAGTTTATTTAGACGATATTGTCATATTCGGATCGAGCCTAGAGGACCACAATAGAAGACTCAAGGAGGTACTACAGAGACTCCGAGAAAATAATCTAAAATTGCAACCAGATAAATGCGAGTTTTTGCGCAAAAAAGTAATTTATCTAGGTCACATTATTTCGGAGAATGGAATATCTCCGGATCCGTCAAAGCTAACCGCAATAAAAGAATTTGCGACGCCGAAGAAAGTAAAAGATATACAATCTTTCATAGGACTAGCCGGATACTACAGAAAATTCATAGAAGATTTTTCAAAAATAGCCAAGCCACTAACGAAATTAACAAAGAAAACGGAAAAATTCGAGTGGACAGTAGTAATACTATGCGGGTTCTAACTCAGGTCCTCTGAGGGGGGGTGAGGGGCGAGGGGAAACCGCGCGGGCGAGGGGGCATGACGTCACGCGGGCGGAGGGGGATTTTGGTGGCGCGGGGTCTGCGGAGAGGGGGAGGGGGCCGCGGCGGAACGGTAGGCGCGGTGTATTACAAAGGGTGAGTGATAAACATTATAAACAAAATAAAACCATCGCGGTGGTCTCTTCATCTTTTTTTTTCCAGGAAGAGCCGCTCGCGCACTATTGCGCGTAACATTAAAATTAGATGATAAGGCGAGCGCCGATGTCCGGCTGCTAGAATTCGCGTCGGGACATGTTTATCGGTGTACTTACAAAAGGCGGGTGTCGATGTCTGAAAAATAAGGCGAGCGCCGATTTCCGACTGCTCGAGAATTTATAAATAATATAAACAAGATAGAACCATCGCGGTGCTCTCTTCATCTTTTTCCAGGAAGAGCCGTTTATCGTATCGCTTGTCGGGATACGTTTCGCGATACCATAACGCGATAGATTAAAAATATATAATGAAGAACGAAGGGTGTCAAAAACTCAGTATGCGATTTGAAAGCTTGCGGTCCGTATATCGACTGAAAGAGGTACGACGGGTACTTGTAAATTTTGTTGTGGCAAGTGTTCGGTGTAGAGGAAGATTGTGTGATAATCTGCATAAAAATGGAAATAGATAATAATAATTTCGAGGTAGTATTAGATGAATCGTCCGACGAAGATCACGCATTGTCGGATGATAGTAATTACAAGAGTGATCAAAGCGAGGACCTTACGGAACGTGTTGACAAGATAGTGCCTCATTCGCAAATTATTGCGCTAAACGGACGTACAAAGTGTTGCGCTATATACTTTTATTATTCCACGGGTGGTTCTTTTGCCGTATGTGCTTCGTGTATGATCTCCATAGCAGATACTGATTTCGGATACATGTATGCTGTTCGGAAACATGTGATTGAGATATACGACGCGATAAGTGGCCGGTCCTGCTCCAATTGCAGACTTCCGATGTATCAGATCTTTCCGTGCAATATGTGCCCAATTTGCACACAGTAAAAAAAAAATTGAAATAAAGTGTGAAAAAATAATAAAAACATGGAAAACACTAAGCAAACCGAACGCGACCTGTTGGAGCTGTCGCGTCGAGTCGCTACCTTGGGCGAGTATTTCGCGTGGGCGCAGCGATGCGAGGAATTTATCAAACAGCTCGAAGAACACAGTCGTGTCAAGCGTCCGCGACTCTCGATCGGAGTTCGACAATCTTTGGTGGCTAGAATCGCGCGAGTCGAGGGTGCGAGGACTCGATTAGAGAGACGGTTTATACACAGCGGTGGTGATTACAGTGGTGACAATACCGCGGAAAGACTCGTTTGGCGAGAGATCGATACCGCGTTCGAAAACCGTATACTGACCGGTGCGGTAATTAACGCAGATTATATCGAACCGCGACAATTTCTCGAGGACGCCAAAGACATCGTGCTCGAACACGTGCAAAAAGTTATGGAAAGACATAATAACGTGAAAGTGAACACTGTGTTCAACGGTGAATTCGTGTCGGGTGATAAGAGCGCAAATAAAAGTGTAAATACCAGAAACTATGAACTCTTTCGCACGTCCGATTTACACGAGTGGTACGAGCGACGCGTCGTCGAGCCCACGCTTGCCTCGCTCGAAGAATTTCAAGAACGCGATAGCGGGTGAGCTTTGTCGCGAATTCTCGATTTAACTGTAAATATAAATAAATATAATCCAATGCGCGCGGGGTGTCATATTAAATTACCGCGAGAAATAACAATGAAGAGAGCGGTAATAAACGTGCAATCCAAAGACAATGCGTGTTTCGCGTGGGCGGTGGTCGCCGCTCTACATCCAGCTGAAAGAAACGCGGAACGGGAATCTTCGTATCCACATTATACGACAGTGCTAAATCTCCAAGACATTGAGTTTCCGATGACATTGAGTCAAATTAAAAAATTTGAACTTCACAACAACATTTCGATAAATGTATACTGCATCGAGAAAGAAAACAACATTGTCCCGATACGTCTGAGCGAACAAAAGAAGGACAGACACGTCAACTTGCTGTACATGCAAGATTCGCAAGACGTTGGACATTTTGCGTGGATCAAGAATTTATCCCGGCTCGTGAGCTCACAATTGAGTTGTGGCAAACGAAGACAATATATCTGCGATCGGTACGTATATTTAATAAAAATGCAATATATATAAAATATACGAAAGAAAAATTAATTATTTCTTTTTTTTTACAGATGTTTACACTATTTTGGATCGGACGATAAGTTGCAGTCGCACATTGTAGATTGCCGAGAAATGAACGAGTGCGCTATCCGGTTACCGAGCGATAAAGACAAGTGGCTCGCGTTCAACAACTACAACAGAAAGGAGCGACTACCCTTCGTCGTATACGCCGACTTGGAGTGCGTGCTGAGGAAGACCGACGGTGATCCGATGGCGTCTACGTACACGTTTCAGCATCATCAAGTATTTAGCGTAGCTTATTATGTACATTGTTCGTACGACGAATCGTTATCCGCGTATCATTCTCACCGTAGTACCGATTGCGTTTCGTGGTTCGTGGAAAAATTAAAAAATTTAGCGCAACGCGTAAAGATTATTTTAACCACGAATATCCCCATGATAAATTTAACGCGAGATGAGCGGGAAAAGTTTCACAGCGCGACACACTGTCATATTTGCGAAAAATCGTTCGCGCAAGACGACACGCGCGTACGCGATCATTGCCATCTTACCGGGCGGTATCGAGGTCCCGCGCATTCAAACTGCAATTTAAATTATAAAGACTCTTTTTGCATTCCCATAGTATTTCACAATTTATCCAGTTACGATTCACATTTTATCATCGAGGAAATAGCTACCGCGTTCGAAGGCTCGATCAACGTACTACCGATAACGAAAGAAAAGTATATTTCATTCACGAAACACGTTAAAGATACCGCCGAAAAATCAGATTGCCGAAGCGATATAAAGTTACGGTTCATCGATTCGTACAAATTTCTCAGTACTAGTCTCGAAAAATTGACATCGTTTCTAAATAACGATAAACTTCAAATTTTAAAATCAAAATTTCAAAATTTATCGATCGAAGAGTTCAATTTATTGACGCAAAAAGGTGTCTTTCCATACGAATACATCGACTGTGTCGATAGGTTGCACGATACGTGTTTACCACCGCGCGAATCATTTTATAGTTCCTTGACCGGTGACACCGTATCCGAGAGCGACTACGCGCACGCCGAAAACGTTTGGAAGCGGTTCTCCGTTCGAACGCTAGGCGAATACAGCGACTTGTATTTAAAAACGGATGTCTTGTTATTGGCCGACGTTTTTGAAAATTTTCGCAACAAATGTATCGAGAGTTACGGGCTCGACCCCGCGTATTATTATACTCTTCCCGGATACACGTGGGATGCGATGCTAAAACATACGAATATTACGTTCGAATTACTTACCGATATCGATATGGTTATGTTTATCGAACGGGGAATACGCGGTGGCCTGAGCCAATGTTCCGGCAGATACGCGCGAGCCAATAACAAGTACATGCCGTCTTACGACCCATCGAAACCATCGTCGTACATGATGTATTTCGATGTAAACAACTTGTACGGTTGGGCAATGTGTCAACCGTTGCCCTATGCCGATTTTCGATGGGTCGACGACATCTCTGACTTTGACGTTAGTGCGATCGCTTCGGATTCAACCACAGGTTATATTCTCGAGGTCGATCTGGAGTATCCGCAACATCTTCACGACGCGCACGTTGATCTACCGTTCTGTCCAACGCGCGATAAGCCGCCCGCCAAGCGGCAGGATAAGCTCCTCGCGACTTTATACGATAAGAAGCGTTACGTCATACACTATAACAACCTGCAGCAATGCACGCGTCACGGCCTTCGCATCGCAAAGATACATCGCGTATTGCAATTCGCTCAATCCGCATGGCTCCGCGATTACATCGAACTCAACACCCGGTTTAGAACGCGCGCGACGAACGATTTCGAGAAAAATTTATACAAGTTAATGAACAACGCGGTATTCGGAAAAACTATGGAAAACGTGCGCAATCACGTCGATGTAAAATTATTAACAAAGTGGGACGGGCGATACGGCGCGGAGGCGATGATCGCGAAACCAAATTTTCATAGCAGAAGCGTCTTTTCGGAAAATTTGGTCGCCGTTGAACTGCGCAACCTCGAGGTGAAATTCAATAAACCGATCTATGTCGGTATGTGTATACTCGATATATCGAAAGTGTGTTTATACGAATTTCACCACGAGTACATGTTACCGTTATATCGCAAAAATTGTAAAATAATGTACACCGATACAGACAGTTTGATTTATCACATCGAGTGCGAGGATGTGTACGAGAATATGAAACGCGATATCGCTAGATTCGACACGAGCGATTATCCGGCTAACAACGCGTACGGTATACCGCTCGAGAACAAGAAAGTGCCGGGTTTGATGAAGGACGAGAATAACGGTGCGATCATGACTGAATTTGTCGGGCTTAGAGCAAAAATGTACGCGTTGCGAGTAAATAGTAAAAAGGATACAAAAAAGGTTAAAGGTGTCAAGCGTAACGTCGTAGCGAGAACGATAACGTTCGACGATTACACGCGGTGTCTGCGCGATGACATTGAAATGACTCGACAACAATCCTGCATAAGATCAAAATTGCACGAAGTGTACACAATCAGCGAGACAAAAATCGTTCTAAGTCCGCACGACGACAAGCGATATATCGTACCTGATTCGACCGACACCCTACCGTGGGGACATTACCGGATACCCTTATAATGTAATGTAATGTAATGTAATGTAATGTAATGTAATGTAATGTATGTATATATGTATATATATATGTATATGTATGCATGTATGTATGTATATATATATGTATGTATGTAATGTATGTATGTATGTATGTATGTATGTATGTATGTATGTATGTATGTATGTATGTATGTATGTATGTACGTATGTACGTACGTATGTATGTATGTATGTATGTATGTATGTATGTATGTATGTACGTATGTACGTATGTATGTATGTATGTAATATACGTATGTACGTATGTACGTATGTACGTATGTACGTATGTACGTATGTACGTATGTACGTATGTACGTATGTACGTATGTAATGTATGTATGTATGTATATATGTATGTATGTAATGTATATATGTATGTATGTATGTATGTATGTATGTATAAGGAAAACAAAATAAATATATATATATTTTCCTATCTTTCTTTTTTTTCTTTTTTTATATTTCATATTTTATATGCTGTATACATCTTACATATATTTTTTATATTTCAGATACTTTATATGTATTTCATATTCTTTATATGTTAAAAATAAAATACAGTTTGTACGAATTAAACCACATTGTCCTTGTGTATCCAAGAGTTGTGCGATCCATCGAATCCCAACCATTTGACGTAAACCTCGTCACCTCTCCTGCGCAGTACTTTCTCCACGAGATACACGTCCGAATAAATCGCGCGACGCAACTCGTACTCGTAGAACGCTCCAGCGACAGATTTTTTGCGATAGTCCTCGAGTAGATAGGTTACGGGATTAGTACGTTGCACTTTAACGATCTTAAACACTTCGGTGGTCCAGTTTGGCGTGTAACCCTTCTCGAAGATCGTCTTGTACTTGCTAACGCGTACCGGGTCACCTACTTTGAACTTTGCCGGACCCGCGATCTTTATCGCGCTGTACACAGTATCCAAGAGTCTTCCAGCGATCGCGGGGGTAACGTCGACGGGTCGCATGCCGATCGTTCGATGCTTGCGCGCGTTGTAATCCGATACGAGTCGCTGCAACGCGTCGACCCACTTGTAAGTTCCGTTGAGCGTAAACATCTTCCACATATCGTTCTTTAACGTACGATTGAATCGTTCGACGACCGATGCCTTCAACACCGAATACGTGGAATAATGATTGATGCCGTGTTTCTTCACGAGACGTTGCACGTTGGCGTTGTAAAATTCCTTCCCCATATCGGTTTGCATATTTTTCGGGCGCCTCTCGCTATTTCGAATTATCTCTGCGATAGCGTCAGCCGTCTCGCTTCCGCCTTTATTCTTGAGCGGTACGGCCCACGCGTACTTGCTCAACACATCAATGACGGTGAGTATGTAGTGGTAACCTCTGTTGAAACGAGAGTACGGACGCATCTCGACGATGTCGGCTTGCCACAGGTCATCGTAACCCCGCACTACGACGCGTCTTCGGGGAAAATTTCTTCTCGCCGAAGCATGCAGTTCCTCGACGAGTCGTAGCTTCTCGATATTTTTACGTCCGTTGGATTTTAACGATGCCATGTTTTTAGCGGTGCGGCTAGTCGGCGCGTAATAATACGTGTAAAGAAATTACATTATAATTTATATCTCTAACTTTTAACCACTCAATAACCGTTTATTCCCGGTCATCGTCTTTCAATAGTGGTTCTTTGTCATCCGTCATTCGTCGCCGTTCGATAGCCGTTCGTCGCCGTTCGATAGCCGTTCGTAGCCGTTCCTGGCCCGTTCGGTAGCCGTTCCTAATTCGTTCGCAGCCGTTCCTGAATCGTTCCTGAGCCTTTAGATAACCGTCCGACAACCGTTCCTGAACCGTTCGACCGTCCTTCAACCGTTCGTGAACCGTCCGTAGCTGTCCGTGAACCGTTTCTTGTCGTCCATTGTCGTTCGTTGACGTTTCGATGACGTTTCGTTGTCGTTCGTTGACGTTTCGTTAACGTTTCGTCGTCGTCGTTTCGTTGTCGTTCGTTGACGTTTCTAATCTAGCGATATTCGCACGCCGAAGCTCGTTTACCACAATCTGTAACGCTCGCACGTCTTTCTCTAACGCTGCAAGCTTCTCGTCTAACTCTTTCAGTTGATTTCTCAACGTTTTAACGCATTGATCCACGTACAGTTTGTTGATGGCGTCGGTATCAGCCACAGGTTGCGCTACACGACGAATCTTGCGCGACCTCGCGTCAAAGTCCGTAACGGCGCGACACAGAGCGTTATCGCGCACGAAATTTCTCATTAATCCGTTCCATCGACGATACGAAATGGCATTCGTCGCGTCTTTGCTCTGCTCGAACATTCCAAATTTGTTGATGCGCATCATCGATGCGAGAGACGTCGGTCGATCGATTGATTAGTTTTGCCGAGATACCGCTTAATTTATAATAATACCGGCTTCGCGAAGTTCCTCGATGATCGATAGGATCTCGTTGTCGTGGCCGTTGTGGCCCGCTTGGTGCGAAGCGTCGAGCAATCGTAAACGATCCACCAGCTCGTTGGGATCGTCCCAGTGCACGTAGTCGATCTTGTTGTCGGTTAGCGTCATCGCGCGAAGCGCGAATAATCCCTTTCCAGATTTTGTTTTTTTGGATTCGATCGGTATCAGCTTTGCGATTATTTCTTTGTACTTGTATCCCCTGTTGCCCATTAATCGACCCTGCGCATCGTGATTGCGTTTATGCGCGTTCGTCGTCAACAGCATACTCTTGTACGTTTGCTTGTCATCCTCCGTATAGATGACGTCATCGGGGACTTTTTTGAAGATCAACTCGTAAAGACCAGGTGTGCCGACGTATCGTACGCCGTCGATAATTATGTTATCCGCGTTGTCCACGTCAAAACGTTTATTGCCGAACATCATTCCATCGTTGTCGAAATAAACACCGTACACGGTGTCAATACCGCTCTCTCGATCGCCGCTCAGGACAGGCCAGACGTACCTCCGACCCAGCGGACCTAACTGATCTCGCAACGTTTCTCGGCCTTCCAGTGTTTGCAACTGATTTCGGACGGATGTCACGAGCGAGTCGTCCGTGGTTTCAAAAACATCCTCGTTCGCGAGTAATTCGGACATCGTAGGTTGTACGGTTCTCATTGACGCTGATGGTGTAGAGGTTATCGGCGGTACATCCAGTAGAGGGTCCGACCGTTTCGATTTATGCGGTGCTGGCGAGCGATCCGACCTGAAGTTGGATCGTTTTCTTTTTTGCGGTGTCGCATCATCTTTCTCGCGCTTCGGGATGGATAACGCTTCGATCCCCGCGTCGGTGTTACTCCCCGGCTCGTTCTTCACCGCGATCGAGCTAGAGTTGTCGACGATCTTTTGTAGCGGCTCGATGAGAGGTCTAAAGCGCCTGTCCAACACGATATCCTCATCGATCTTACCGGTCTTCAAAGCGCGATATTTCTTGCGAATCGATTCGCTCGTTTTCACAATTGCCCTCGCAATCTTCTCGCGCTCGCGAATATCCTCGCTCTTATCGATCGCAGCCATCGCGGAAAAGCAAAAAATGTCAATCTCTCTCTCTCTTACATTTCACCTCCGACGAAGTATCGGCAACGACTAATCGTTTTGCGGTATCGCGAACACGTGAAATCCTTTTCTGTATCGCCCATCGTTGAGCGAGCTGTCCTTATCTATCACTACGAATCCATACTTGCATTGCCAACAATCGCGACACAATGCGCAAAATTCATCGTACGGCATGTCGGTATTCACGTGATCGTTGTACACGTGTTTCAGGTTGGTACCATCCTGTTTGAACAGGATCAGCAGGTTCGCGTTGTCGCGTATCAGATATTTAGGTATTCTCGCGTACGTCTGACAGAGATAAAAGCAGTCGACGCTCGAGTGCCGGCCCATTGAGAAGTACTCTCTCACAGCATCTTGCTTATCACATGCCACGTCATCGAACACAAAGATCGAGTTTGGACGCGCCTCGCTCGGCGGAATGACGTCACTGTTGTTGGAGAACGTGAAGTAGCCGATTTCGTCGATCGATGTTAGCAAATTCTCCAGATATCGATATTTTGGTTGTTGCAACGACTTTGAGTACACGTACACGTTTTCGAAACGTACACCGTGCGGACTTTCCAGCAGGCTTATCAGAACGTTGGTTTTACCACAATTCGAGGGACCGCAAACGATTGCGCGTATAGTAGTCGGTAGCATCGCGCCATGCTTGCGCATCTCCGCGTTGTCCCCCATCGATCGTAATCTGTCGTCGCAATTCGTCACGCGTATCGCCAAAGGTTGTCGCACGAATCTCATTTTTTCACACTATCGACTGAGGAACGCTGGATCGAACGCCTATTTATAGGTGCGCGGAACCGCGAATCGCTCAGTAACGAAAATGTTCGTCCTACTGTCGAGACCTTCCGATATTTGCGATTTGAGCGCCGAACAGTTACAGTTTGTGCCGAAAATTGTTCTGTTGCGAATGTGCGGCGATCACGTCCACTACCTGTGGGACAAGCTTCCGGAACATATAAAAGCAGATTTAGAGGTTCAACAATATCGACGCTGTTACGAACATTACAATCGACCGTGGCAGCGAACGCACATCGACGGTCCAGCACCGTTGATAAAAGATTGCGACGAATGTCAACGAAAATAGGTACAGGCCTATTAAATCGTGCGATAAACACCCTCCCTTTCGAGTTACATATCCCCGGCTATCAGTTTTGCGGCCCGGGCACTCATTTGGAAAAACGATTGGCGAGAGGTGATCGGGGTATAAATCCATTGGACGCGGCCTGTCGCGAGCACGATAGAGCGTATTCCCGGAACACCGATCTCACCGAGAGACACGCGGCTGACAGGATACTCGCCGAGAAAGCGCGAACTCGCATCGTCGCGAAAGATTCGACTCTCGGTGAGAGAGCCGCAGCTACAGCTGTTTGGGCAGCGATGAAAGCCAAGACAAAAATCGGCATGGGTATGAAAACGAAGACAAAGACGAAGATGAGGACTACGCGGAAAAGGTCGACGAAAAAGCGGATACTTCCGACAGCGAAACGAGGCGGTGTATTGCCGATTCTACCGATGTTGGGTGCGCTCGGATCCTTGATCGGCGGAGCGGCTGGCGTGGCCAAGGCGGTGAACGACAGCAAAGCCGCGCGCCGTCAGCTGGAGGAGCTGCAACGCCACGATCGCGCGATGGAAGGTCGCGGGCTTTATCTCGCTCCGTATAAATACGGACAGGGACTATATCTCGGCCCGTACAAACGTGGACAAGGAGTGGCAACGAAGAAAAAAAAAACGTCAAAAAGACGCTAAAAATGCATATGGGTGTGACAACGAACATACAATTAGAACAATTGGCGAAACGTATGCGTATACCGTACTTTAGAGGGGTTTTCATGCGTGATTCGTTACCGATCGGTGGTATATATCGAAACGAAAGCGATATCGTGAATTTGGATAACGCCAAAGGACCGGGTACTCATTGGGTAGCGTATGCAAAGAGGGGAAATCGCGTTATATATTTCGACGGTTTTGGTAATCTTCGACCTCCGAATGAATTAGTGCGATATTTCGGATGGAATGTGACGAAGATCGAGTACAATCGCGCGTCCTTTCAATCCTACGATCAAAGCATCTGCGGACAATTGTGTCTGCGGTTTCTTCAAACGGTCGACGACAATCGGTGCGAACTTAAAGCCTGACAATGCGCCGTTAAGATTCAGTATTCGTTAAGCAGTTTTGTCGACATGTCTATGACATTCACGCTGACCGGGAAGAGTAGCGTCCTCGCGGCACACTACCATCCAGCCATAGATTGAGCGACGGTAATTACGAGCTCGGTCTAACAAATTTTGAGACTTATCATACGATATCGAACGTGAATTCCTCGAATAATAAATTTTATTTCGATGAGGATGACACGGAAATTACGATTCCCGAGGGATCGTACAAGATACACGCAATACACGAGTTTTTGAAACGTGCAATTTCACGGAAACGCCCGCGACGCGTAGTTCGCTCCGGCAATCGTGTCGACAAACGCGGTGATATCACGGGGATATCGCGAGAGGAGACCGTTCGAGCGAACGGTGACGAAGACGAGGTTGTAGAATACCCGATAGTGCTCCGTGCTAATTACAATACGATGAATAGCGAGATCAAGTGCGCTTTCAGAGTAAACTTTAACAAACCCAACAACATTGGATCGCTGCTGGGATTCTCGTCGAAGCGTATATTGCAGCCGGGACACTGGCACCAATCAGACATACCGATTAATATCATCAACGTAAATATTATCCGCGTAGAGTGTAACGTGACCGCTGGTGCGTACAGCAATGGCAAACGCGTTCATACGATACATGAATTTTCACCGAGCGTGCCGCCAAGATATAAGATATCGGAAACGCCGGCGCAGATCATTTACCTGCCGATCATCGCGCGGAGCATTACGGATCTAACGATACGCGTCGCGGATCAAGCCGGACGATTGCTCGATTTTCGAGGAGAAGAGATCACCATCAGATTGCACGTACGACGACGACAAAATTAGCGCGCGATACATGAAATGCTCGTGTTGAGCGGAGCGAAAGATGCGATAGATAACGCGACAACAACGACAACAACATCAACATTCGCTAATATTCGCTTATCCGGTTGCGCCAAGAAAAAGAAACTCAACGCGTCAAACGTTGAATTTTTACAATCTTTGGGATTCGCGGTGCGAAATATCTGAGAAAACATGACCGATATCCTTAACATCGAAGGCGAGCCGGTCTTTGACGATCGTATCGTCAAGATCGAGACTCACACGTACAACCCGTACGCCAATACGACGTTTGAGCACAGCGATGAGATACGAATACCCATACAACAACAGGATCTGTATACGTTACCGTATGAGAGTTTTCTATACATCGAGGGAAAACTAGTGATAAACAAACCAGCTGAAGGGTTTGATGTGGTACTGGGAAATAATTGCGTCGCGTTCATGTTCGATGAGATTCGATACGAACTCGACGGTGTGGAGATTGATCGTAGCAGAAATGTGGGAATAACCAGCACACTCAAGAACTATGTAACGATATCATCCGATAGAACCGTGATTATGAGAAACGCCGGCTGGGATTCGCCTACTAACACGAATGGATACTTTAATTTTTGCGTACCGCTCTACATGTTATTGGGATTTTGCGAGGATTACAGGCGCGTGGTGATTAACGCTCGTCACGAATTGATCTTAATACGATCGCGCAACGACAACAATTGCATGATTGGAAATTTGGTGTTGGAGACATATCCTGTGATCGACATATTCAAGATACAATGACGAATGCCGCACGTCGTATTGAACGAGATTAACAAGTTATTGATGCTGCGCGCCTTGGAAAGCGGACAATACCTCAGTATGGGTTTTCGCTCGTGGGATCTGTACGAATTTCCGCTATTGCAGCGTACAACCAAACATTCGTGGCCCATTAAGACCGCGACTCAGCTGGAGAAGCCGCGATACGTTGTTTTCGTTCTGCAGACAGGTCGGAAGAACGTCATGTCCGAGGATACGAGTCGATTCGACGACTGCAAATTGACCAATGTGAAACTCTATCTGAACTCGGAATGTTATCCGTACGACGATATGAATCTGGATTTCGATAAAAACAGATGGTCGATTTTGTACGACACGTATCAACGTTTCTGCAAAAAGTATTACGGATACGAGTATCTCGAGCCGAGTCTCACCGTCACGCAATTTTTACGTAACGGTCCATTCGTGATCATCGATTGCTCTCGACAAAACGAATCGGTCAAAAGCGCAACCGTGGATGTGAGATTGGAATTCGAGTGTAAGGAGAATGTGCCGCCGAATACCACAGCGTACTGCCTCATCATACACGACCGCGTGATTCAGTACAACCCGTTGACCAATGTTGTGCGCAAAATCACCTAAGGGGAATGAGACGATATAAAATCTGTAATACATCAGGATCAATCGCAGTCTTGTTCTCGACGTGTCGATATAAAAAAAGAAAAACGTTATGTCTGTACCAACGTTCGTGGACCTACAAGGATTCTTCGTCGGGATGAAATTTGTCGTAAAGGAGGTGGCGGTGCTGAAAAAGGGGACCGTTCTGGCGCATTACATTTTTACATACCCCCTACCATGGAATCTCCTCACGAAATCCGACAAATCCTGCGCTTCCTGGCTGATCGCGAATCACCATGGATTACGATGGGAAGACGGAAACGTGCCGTACAGCATGGCTAAACGCTTGATTATATCAGCCGTGCTTGGAACAGAAGAGGATGACGAGACATCGACTCTCGTGTACGTTAAGGGATGCCAGAAACGGGAATGGCTGGTGGATTTGCTCGAGAATCTTGCGAGAGAAAATTTAATCATCGAGACTTTGGATGCTGATTACGAAGATATTGAATCTTTAAATAATCTAGATGTTACTAATACTATACGATGCGGAAAACATGTTAAGAATTGCGCATTACAGAATGTATTAAAAATATTTAACTGGTGGTCGCAATACCAAAAAAAATTGTAATATTTTTATAAATAAAATGTGTAAACGTATTTAATGTTTTTTTTTATTTCTTATTCTCCCCACTCCTTTCCTCGCGAGTCGTTTCTAAGAATTTTTTGTATCGTTAACCGTTTCCCCTTCTCCTAAATTTTCAGAGCATTGATCTCCCACCACATCATACTTTTGAAACATAAGCGTCGCGTATATTCGATTAATTTTTATACGATCAGTGTCGCATCAACCGCTAGCATCAACGGTTCACTTCTCATAACCGAGAGACAAAATGTACTCCGCTGAAGGAAGCACCAGCAACGGTTGCAAACGCGCGAATTACTACGTTCCACGAGACGAAATTAAACCGTGCAAGAAACCACGAGATGAAGTTAAGCCGTACAAGAAACCACTTGATTTGTAAGTATCACATATGTTTTATATATTTTTTATATATTTTTCATATATGTTTTTTCCATGCTATTTCATATTTTTTTTTTTTTGTATTTTTCAGATGCGATAAACCACGTATTTTGGTACGCAGATTTGCTTTGACGCGCACTGCTTACAAATACTTGGATATCGGAATCAGCGTTGGAATAACATCTTACGTGGAACTGCATCTGGGCGATAACCGAGGCAACCGAATCGTTTTGTCTATCGATACATGGGAATCGCTAATGCTGAAACGCGCGGACGTTGAACAACTTGTACAGACGCCTAATCATGCACCGATATGGATTAACGATTTAACAATTGAGATTGTTAAAATAAGTGATGCGAGTGTTGTCAAACTTACGTTGCGCGATTCTTGCTTGTACATGAAATCGTCAATTATATTTTTCTTATTCGAACTCGAACACTGTGTTAATCACGAATATTTGAAGCTGTGCGGGAATCTAGAAGCTGTAAATGATAGTTTCGATCAATTTGTTCGGAGTTTGCAAAGTAATATGTTTGGCTCCGAGAGAGATTCTGCGGTTAAAATCTTGCGCGAAGTCTATGATAAAACATCTATCATAGATTGCGAACTATTAGCTTATGCTGTGGATGAAATTTTGTCTGAAACCTTGAGACGGGGTGATGTATGGTAATATAAATAAATAAATAAATATGTTAAAAAAAAATGAAAAAAAATGATTATGTATTTCTTTCGCTTCCCTTCCTTGCATATCCTCCGTACAAACCGCGCGCGATCTTAAGGTACGATGCCGTAATGCGTGGGAGAAGGACGGCGCGAGGCGTTCGCATGAGCGCGGGAAAGGGATAGCGTTCGTAAGTCGGTGCGATGAGTATAGCGTTCGTAAGACGGTGAGTATGAGGGAGATAGCGCGAGGCGACCGCATGCACGCGTGTGGGAGAAGGACGGCGCGAGGCGTTCGCATTGGCGTGGGAAAAGGATACGTTCGCGGGAGAAAGAGAGATAATGCTAGGCATGCACGAGTAGGAAAAGGAAAGAAGAAGGTGCAGAAATAATCATTTTATTATATAATAATGTGTTTATTTTACAAAAATGTGTGTATAATACAAATGTGTGTGTGTGTGTTAAAAATAAAAAATAATAAAAATAAAAAAATAATAACAATAAAAAAATAATAAAAATAAAATATAATATACGGATAAAAATAAAATATAATATACGGATAAAAATAAAATATACGGCGGTGCTCCATCTGAAACAGAAAAAATACGTCTTATTAAAATATCTAGTTTGAACGTTCTAAAATTTTAAAAATAGATACTTACAATCATCCCCATAATTCCTCTATGTCCTCCTCGTAGGGTTCGAGGCCGAAGAGACGTCTTAACATTAAATAGAGGTCGTCGGGGTCGTTATCCTCCCATACGTCCTCACGCAAATCGCGCTCGTGCCGCCGAAACATTCGAATCATTTGTCGATGTTCAAAATTCATAAAACCAGGAATCTGGATCTCGCAAGTAAAGTCGTACTATAAATCAAAATTATAATTCAATCAAAATTTTAATTGTAATATATTACAAATAATTAATATATTACAAATGATTAATATGACATGAAATAAAATATGCTACTTACTCTTTGGAACACCACTAAATTTAATAGGGCTCTCAACAGCTCTATTGCCACATCCTCCGCCCACCATGCCGCGTTCCATAGCCCGCGGCGCAACACTATTTCCATTAATGATGGCATTACTATCGAAGAAAATTGCGACGAACTTATCAGACTTTTCCTTTTTTCACTATGTAGTGTTCTCGCCGGCAACTCGAACGATACTATCCTATAGCATCGGAAAAATCCAGATCTGCTGCGGCAGTGTTTATTACTGACGCTATATTATTTATAAATTATCGAGTAGCCGGAAATCGGCGCTTGCATTATATTTCAGACATCGACACCCGCCTTTTGTAAGTACACCGATAAACATGTCCCGACGCGAATTCTAGCAGCCGGACATCGGCGCTCGCCTTATCATCTAATTTTAATGTTACGCGCAATAGTGCAGTGTGAGATGATATTTGTTTATAATGTTTATCACTCACCCTTTGTAATACACCGCGCCTACCGTTCCGCCGCGGCCCCCTCCCCCTCTCCGCGGACCCCGCGCCACCAAAATCCCCCTCCGCCCGCGTGACGTCATGCCCCCTCGCCCGCGCGGTTTCCCCTCGCCCCTCACCCCCCCTCAGAGGACCTGAGTTAGAACCCGCATAGTATTACTACTGTGGACAATGGAACAGCAAAATGCTTTTGAAATATTAAAAGAAAAATTAATGACTGCGCCAGTGCTAACGTATCCAGATTTCAATCAAGAATTTATAGTGACCACCGATGCTTCCGACTATGCAATCGGAGCAGTATTGTCACAAGGAAAAGTAGGTAATGACCGACCAATTGCTTACGCCAGCAGAGTTTTATCGCGAGCGGAGCAGAATTACAATATAACAGAGAAGGAATTACTAGCAATTGTATGGGCTGTAAAACATTTTAGGCCATACATATACGGTACGAAATTTAAAATCGTAACCGACCACAAACCATTAATCTGGTTATTTAATGTGAATGATTCCGGATCAAGATTAATCCGATGGAGATTAAAACTCGAAGAATATGATTATGAAATCATTCATAAGGCCGGACGAGCGAACGCGAACGCCGATGCACTGAGCCGCAATGTAACAAGAGAAGCGCATAAAACAGAAGAGGAAGAACGAGAAATCCTCGCAATAGAAGAAGAAACAAACTCCGACGAAGAAAAAGTATACACAGAGGAAGACAAGAAACAGATATTATATGAATATCATGATGCACCCACAGGAGGACATCAAGGAGTTAAACGCACGATAAAAAGAATCCGCCTAAATTATAATTGGCCAGGAATAACGAAAGATGTAGAAAAATACATCGCAAAATGCGAATTGTGCCAGAAAAATAAATTATCGCGAAAAAATAAAGTACTGTTAATAATCACGGATACGCCTACTAAACCTTTCGAAAAATGCGCGTTAGATATTGTAGGACTGTTAACAGTTACAACAAACGGAAATAAATATCTCTTAACATTCCAAGACAATTTAACGAAATTCAGCAAAGCGATACCGATTCCAAATCAAGAAGCGAACACGGTTAGCAAGGAATTTGTTACAAAAATTGTACTTGAACACGGAATACCGGAAAAAATTTTAACGGATCAAGGCACAAATTTCCTGAGCGAAATATTTAAAAATACATGTAAATTACTAAAAATAAATAAAATACAGACAACTGCCTATCATCCGGAAAGTAATGGCGCGTTAGAACGATCGCATCGAACATTAGCGGAATATTTAAGACACTACATAAACGAAGACCAGACAGACTGGGACGAATGGATACCGTTCGCAATGTTTACGTATAACACGACGCCACATACAGCTACGGGGTATACACCCTTCGAATTAGTGTACGGGCACCAAGCGGATCTATCTACGTCACTGACGAGACCGCCTAAACCGACATACAATTACGACGATTACGCGCAAGAATTAAAAGAAAGACTAAGGGCAACGAGTCAGCTCGCAAAAGAGCATATTAAAGAAGAAAAAATTAAAGCCAAAAAACAGTACGACAAAGGTACTAGAGAAATAAAATTTAAAGTCGGCGACAAAGTATTAGTATACGACGAGACGCTCCGACGCGGACGATCCAAGAAACTTGAATTCCTATGGACCGGACCGTACGTAATAATAGAGAAAAATTCAGACGTGAATTATACAATTAAGAAAGGAAGAAAAGCGGTTCGCATGCATACAAATAAATTAAAACAATTTATAGAAAATTAGAATAAGAACTTACTTATTCGTTATTGGAACGACCGCATCCGCTCCAAAGCGCGACGCATTTGCTCAACAGGACGGAGATGGTTGCGAAAAACGCGCCCTCGAAGGCGTACCGGCACATCCAGCCAAAGTCGACGCAACAATGAAATGAACCCATCAGGAGGTTCATAACTAGGAACCCAAAAGGCATCGTCGAACCCATCGTCCACCATATTCATGTCAGTCTGAGGCACAATAACCAACACCGCATCATCACCAGTATCCTCAACCTCGCCCTCCAAGGAAGGCAGATAACGCGAACGATCGACTAAATTCACGCACACCATGTTAGTCGGTTACTCAATAAAACGCGACTGAATAAAAAACTAACCGACGCTAAAAGCTAACAAGAAGAAAGCTGAAACTCATAAAATGAGAGCCGATAAGACGGTTATATGAAACATTTTAATATAAAATTGCAGGATACTCGCCAGCTGGAACAGCCGATAGGCCGAGAGTCGCACGGGGCAACATGAAACAGATTCACCTTACCAAATCCAAGAATTCCTACACAACCCCGGCATATATTTCGAGAAAATCGGACAATTACAGCAAGCTACAAAAACGTGGAAATTAGTTATTAAATTAGATATAACAACGCTAAATGACAAAGCATGGCAAATAAACCAATACATCCAACAAACCACCGAGAACAAATGTGCGAACAAATAAAATCGGAATTCCACCATAAACGTACTTGCGACAATTTAGAGAAAATCGTAAAAAACGAATCGAAACAATTAACAAAATTAATGACTCTAATAAATACGCTATACAATACACGGACGAACGGACGTAGAGGTCTCGTCGACGGAATAAGCACAATAGCGAAAACATTGTTCGGTACAATGGATGCGAATGATAGAGAGTTAATAAATGAACAATTAAATCTCCTACAAAATAATCAGCAAACCATTCAACATGTCGCGGAAAAACAAATAAAAATTTTAAATAGTACTATAATACATCTAGATAAACTAGAAAATATACTAGATCATAACGGTAAACTATTAAACCATTATGTTCGAGAATACAGTACTCGCGAAGAAATAACCGAACATTTTACGGTAATCATCGCGATGATAACAGATTTAATTCGAGACGCGGAAGATGTAATAGAATACCTTACGTATGTACGCAAGGGCACGATGCACCCCGTGCTAACACCTATTAGCGATATTATGACACAGCTAAAAGAAGCAGCGATCCAATTACCTCACGGTTTATATTTTCCTTTCGAAATCCGGAACGATGAATGGTTAGCAATAGAAGAATATATTAAAATAACGGCATACCGTGAAGGATCAATCATATTTACTGTATTGCGATTCCCACTAATCTCACAATCAGTATATGATATAATAAAAGTAACCCCATTACCTACTTTCGATCATAAAAATATATTTACTCACGCGGAAATAAACCACGAAATAATAGTAGTTAATAGAGAAGGATTAATGTATATTATAATAACGGAGGACGATTTAAAAAAGTGTATCCAAATAAATTCCAGATACATATCCGAGAAAACACAACCAATATACCGTATTAACTCAAACGCGCCGTGCGAAAAACAAATGTACTTGCAACCACAAAACCAGAATGAGGCTTGCAAAAGTAAACATGTAATTGCGACAGAAACGATATGGATACCGTTACAACAGCCACTTACTTGGTTATATTCAACTGTACGCGAACAATCAATAATAATTCAATGCGAAAAGAATAACGAGATTAGAAAAGTAATTAAAGGAACAGGGCAAATAACTCTTCAAAATAAATGTAAATTAATAACAACAGAAATGACGATCCAACCAAAAGAAGTCATACAAAGTAGCAAAATAGAAACGTATTTACCGGAAATTAATATTACATTTATACGAGACAATACAGACATACTGGACACGAAACAACAGAATATCGTACAGCATTCAGAATTAACAGAACTAAAAAATAAATTAAAAGAAATGAACAACGATTTGCAAGACAATAACGACAAATTCTTCACACAAAAACAATTCGTATATCCTATGGCGACAAGCGGAATAACCACAATAATTATAATAATATTAATAATTTATATAATTATGAAAAATAAAAAGAAATATACGAGATGACCGTCAGTCAGGATATACGAAGAAAACGAACCACGTATATCATACGGATTCCCAAGACCCATACTAAAACGTAGTTTAAGCACACGATTTTAGAATAAGAAACGATTATATTCATATTATATACGGGAAAAATATTGTATATTAGAATAAAAAGAAATTTTGTTTTGCGAAAAACGTCACTTTTACACCTCCGTTTTTCTTTTTCTTACGGGGGAGGGATATTATAGCCCGAACAGGCTATACACGAATTATTAAATATATTATTCTAAATACATATTATTTTATATGATTGCCCAACGTGTAACGCGAATACAGATCACGTTACGAGCGTTGACCGAACAAAGCGCTGACAACGCGAGCCACGCGCTAAGCCCGAGCGACCGTGCAATCATTTCATTGCGAAAACGCGGAAATCAGGGCAAACGGAAGAAGGACATTGCGAAAATGCAACGTAGAAGTCCTACTTAAAGGCGAAATAAAAAGAAATAAAGAAATTGCGAAAGTGCAAGCAAAGAAGTCCTACTTAGAACTTCTTAGCTTGCATCCGGATATTGTCAAAATCAAGCGACACGACACACAGCCTTGTCGCTAAACGACCCCCTCCCGGGAAGCCAAGGGGAGTTAATAAAAAGGCCCACCGCTAACGAACGGCGGGCAGTCTTGATCATTAATTAATATTACGCGGGTAGTCACAATAACTACCAAACGGGCAATCTTTATTCCTTTACGCGAGCAATATCTCTAACAACCGCGAGTGTCAAAACGAGTATCAATAATTATTATAATATTGAATAGCCACGCAGTCGGCAGAAATATATACGAAGAAGCGAGAGACGAGTCTCGAGACCGAAACTCGATTCTAGACACGCGCACGTTAAGATATCCGTTATCGTGATACGCGACGCGAGCGAAAGTGCGGGAACATTGTAATCAAGTCACAAATAAAATAGATATTAATATATTTATTTAACTGAAAAGGTGTCAATCTTTAAACAAATAAAAACAGTGAAGTTCTCAGGCGGCGCCCGAATTCCCAAATTCCTTCCGGCAAACGATCCCAACTACCGTGCCTCTCCGGAGGCACAACAAAAAATATACGTTTAATATAAAATAAAATAAATTTATTTTAATTTTATTATAATAATACTAGTCAGTTAGATAATCGAACACTTTTCTGACGGACATCTATAAAATAGAAGATGCGTAAGCTATTATCGTGGGAAAGGATACGCGACCGCGATAAAAGAAAAACGCGGTTCGTTCGTATAGCGTGTATTTTGCGACAGTATGACGAATACATTTATTAAAGCTTAAAATAAATGATTAAATTTATAGGTTATATAATTGATAATAAATTCGATACATTATATAAAGCTTAAAATATAATTAAATTTATAGATTAAATAATTGACTCGATATGCTATATAATATATACTATATAATATGATGATGCATAATATACAATAATTCGATATAATTTATAATACGAACGAGTAGATATAAAGTAATATAATATAGAATCAATCACACATATTACGCAAATGATCGCGTCGTTCGAACCACCAATCGTGCAATTTACAAACGTTCTTTAACGCGCAATTCTTCGCGTGATATCCGCAACGAAAGGTCCGCGAAGCGTTTAGAGTTTCCAAACGTTCGATATCCTTATAATCAGCGTCGATAGTCTCGACGAAGACGGCTACGTCGCGATCGTCGGCGATATTTCCTAAGATCTCGATCAGCCATTTTTTCTTTTCGTGACCTTTGATATAGATTCTTATCGTTGAATCGGGGCTAGATTCTCGGCATATGGCGTCCCGAACGAGTCTTTTCATCGACCCGTAATTCGCGTGTCCGTCATTCCACTTTAATTGATGATGATTAGATGTCAACCAACACGCTCGCGATTTTTCCGCTCTCGTTAGCAGATCCCAAGACATCGGTGGGCGAAAGATGTGATGCGTCAATTCCACGCCATTTCTTAACACGGCTACTTCTTTCGCGACGAATTTCTCGTTAACTACGAAACCTTGAAGATCGACAAAGATCGGTGCGTCCATCGTCGTTATTAGCGGTACTCGAAATGCGCGCCTCTATTATTCTCTCTTCATATTTTGAATATCATCGCGCTTATACGATTCTGCGCACAACGTTGGTGAGCGGATTGTACTCTACCACTCGATCGTGAATGATAAGACAGTAAGCTGTGGTATTAGAGGGAATGTTCTCCTTGCAATCGAACTCTATGCGAACGTCCACGGTGGCGCTTTTAATCGATTCGTTTTGTCGAGAACAATCAATGACAACGAGCGGGCCGTAGAATAAAAATTTATTCAGATTTAAGAGCGCTTCGTCATTCTCGCATCCGTAGTACGTTCTTCGAAATTTCGAGTACATATCGTATAGTACTGCGACTTTGCGCTTATCGAAATCTAAATTCATATCATCGTAAGGATAAAAATCGGAATTAAGATACAGTTTGACATTAGTTAGTTTGCAATCGTCGAATAGAGAAGGCTCCTCGGATAGAACGTTCTTCTTTCCGGACTGTAGCGCGAAGATAACGTATCGCGGTTTTTCGAGTTGTATCGCCGCTTTGACAGCCCACGAATGTTTAGTCGTGCTCTGTAAAAGCGGAAACTCGTAGAGATCCCACGAGCGAAAAGCGACGCTCAGATATCGTCCGCTATCCAACGTGCGCAATAACCTTAATTTATTAATATCGTTTAACACTATATGAGGCATTCGCCACTGTATCTTTAATAAAACGATTTTAGGCTCTTGCGTTTCGCGCGATATGATACAATTATTATCATTACGCGCTCGTATCAGAATAAGTTCGTGTCGCGCGTTGATCACGACACGCTTGTAATCCTCGCAAAAACCTAATAACACGCTGAGAGGTACGCAAAAGTTGAAATCGTTGATCGACGAATGAGTTGCCGCTGATAAGTCCCATCCGGCGTTCTTTAATATCTTGCCTTTTTCGACTGACAGCGACACGTAATTCTTAATCGTGCTCGTTATCCCAACATTTCTGCTTCGATCGATTTCCACACCATCGAGCTCGTAGCGAATCTCCTCGAACATAAACGCCGCGCAATTGTTCACTAGCCTCGTCACCGGCGTGGTTTCCTCTTGCGCACTCGGCGAATCTTTAGACTCGAGTCTACCTTCTATGTAGAGAAAACTATCGCATGGTAATGTGTACAGATCTTGCTGTTGTATAGGAATTCGTATCTCATCGCTATTCCCAAACGTAGTATTGGCATAAGGATTGTATGTGTGAGTTTCGATCTTGACGATACGGATCGTCGAAAATCGGCTCCCCGCCGATGCTTAGAATGTCGCACATTCCGCTTTTATGGAGAAACAGTTCTTGATACGACGAAGCCCAAAGAGCGCAGGAAAGCCGCGTTAGAAGCGGTTAACCTTCCTCCTTTTTTCTTTCTCTTTTTCACGTCTAGGGGCGACGCGATAGCGACGATGGGCGCGTTTCTCGCATTCGATCCGTTCACTACGAGCATCGCGCGCCTTTCTATCGTCTTCGCCGCACGTGCAGACGAACCGTAATCTCTTTGCCACGAAAATCGATTAGTTTTCCGTTCTGATCCACGACACGCACATTTATATCAGTAATAGTCCGCGCGATGATCGGAAGGTAAATGATCTGCGCTGGAATCTCCGACACTTTATATCCGGGTGGAACATTAGGCGCGAACTCGTGTATAGTATGCGCGGATTTGTCATTGTGATACGCCCCTGTCGTGACGTTGCACTCTACTCTAATAAGATTAATAGCCATAATATTTATCGGCTTATCGGACGCGTACCATTTATTCGGTTGTAACACGCGAGACGAGAAACCCAATAGCGAACCGATATTATCGGGTTTTGTGAAATTTACTCGATACGCGCACTTAATCTCGCTTTTCATAGTGTTATCATTACCGCGAAGCGTTATAGAATTTTCACTCTTTTCACCGTTGTTATCGTCTTCGAAATAGTCGTCGCGGTCGTCGCCGACGCTGTATATATAATCGTCATCGCTCGTTTCCGGTTCCTCGTTCTCGCGCTCTCGTATCTCTTCTCTCGCTCGTCGTTTGCTATGAATCGCGGCTCTTAGATACGCGCTTATAGCGCTTAACTCGTAAGATCCCACTGGAATCGCGATAACCTCGTCGTTGTCGTCGAAGTAAAATTTATTATTCGTGGAATTTACATTCGGTATCGTGTTATAAGTTTCGAAATTAGTTAAACCTAACTCGTAATCATCGTCGTTTAAATCCAGAGGCGGAAAGTAACTCGCCGCGAGAATGCTGCTTCGTCCGGAAAGAGTAAGAGTTAGCGACATGATTGACGAGAATAGTCGAACAGCGCTCAATCGACGAGCGACGGTCGATATTATAGCGCGCGATTCCTCCAATCGACCCCCCGAAGAAATCGAAGACTCAATTGTCCACAGATATTCTGATCGCACGTTTGCTCGGAGCGACGATTGTATCGAATATTCGCATCGCGCCCGAGATAACGCGCGATTACGCGCGGAGGACGAAGATTGCCGAAACCGTCATAATAGATCGCGTCGCCCCCTTTTTTCGCATATGCCACCCAATGAGTACCCGGGCCGGATGCGTCATCTAAATTCACAATGCCGCTCTCATCGCAGCGCGCCCGCGATGGAAGCGCGTCGCGCATAAACACGCCTCTAAAGTGAGGCACGCGCGAAAGTATCGCCGCGCGATTTAACTGTTCGTTCGTCGTTACTCCAACGGATGGAAGAATTCCTAGCGTCTGTTTACGCGAAGTTTTTTTTTAGCTCTTCCTCTTCTTCTCATCGCGGACGCGCCACTTCCACGCTTGTACGGTGCGAGGTATAAACCACGACCCTCCATTGCGCGATCGTGACGCTGCAATTCCTCCAGCTGTCGTCGCGCCGCTTTGCGATCGTTCACCGCTTTTGCGATTCCCGCCGCTCCTCCAGCCAAAGAACCGAGAGCTCCCAATAACGGCAGCAGGGGTAAAAAGCCGCCGCGTTTCGCTATCGGAAGCATTCTTTTCCTCGTAGCGGTCGTCCTTCTTTTGCTCTTCTTTCTCTTGATTCTCGTCGCGCCCATTCCAAGTTTTGTTTTCGATTTCATAGCTATGCATACAGCCGTCGCGGCGGCTCTCTCGCCGAGACTCGAATTTTTGGCCGCAACGCGCTCGCGCGCTCTCTCAGCGAGCGTGCGGTCGGCGGCGTGTCGATCGGCGAGCTCGCCGCTCCGCGAGTACGCGATATCGTGCTCGCGGCAGGCCGCGTCCAGAGGATTGATGCCTCGATCGCCTCGCGCGAGTCGAGTACCTGGCCCGCAAAATTGATATCCGGGTATGTGTAATTCAAAGGGGAGCGCATTTATCGCTTTATTTAATAAGCCAGCGCCGCTAATATCACCGATTACACTGTACCGCCGCTTCGCGAATTGCATTTGCCACAATCTTTAACGAGCGGCGCCGAGCCGTCGATGTGCGTTCGTTGCCAGGGACGATTGTAATGCTCCAGGCATCGACGGTAGCGCCGCACCTCTGGATCCACTCTTATATGTTCGGGCAGTTTCTCCCACAATCGTTCCACATAGCGACCGAAATGCTTTAATAAGATTACTTTCGGAATAAACCGCAATTGATCGGTGGTAAAATAGAGAATATCGGCACCGTCTACTAGTAAGATAAACATCTCGATTCATCGCGCGCGATTCGCTACTGCGCGATCGGCGGTGATCTATTCGTATATAAATAAAAAGATCTCGCCCTGCCTCGCGCGAGTGTACCGCGCACGCGCGCAGCGAGAGGAATGCGCTTCGTGCGGCAGCCGATCGCGATAAGGGTGACGAATCTCGATGGTAGGGCGCGACCGTCGGAAGAAGCGCGCAGACACAGTCGTCTATTACCGAGCGCTATTCGCTGCCTCATTTGCGGTCCCTCTAATTGCGGTAAAACGAACGCGCTGATAAGTTTATTGGAAAGCCCACACGGCGTACGCTTCGAAAACGTTTACGTTTACTCGAAGTCATTGCAACAGCCTAAATATCAGTATTTAGAGAATTTATTGGCACCGATGGAAAATATAGGTTATTTCACATTTTCCGATAACTCTGATGTTATTTCGCCTAGCGAAGCGCTCCCGAATTCTATATTCGTATTCGACGACGTAGCGTGCGACAAACAGAATACTATTAGAGAGTACTTCGCTATGGGCCGACACTCGAACATCGATTGCTTCTATCTGTGTCAAACGTACGCTAAAATACCAAAGCATTTGATTCGAGATAACGCGAATCTGTTGATTCTTTTTAAGCAAGATGGCACTAATTTGCGTCACGCATACAACGATCACGTGAACACAGATATGTCGTACGAGAATTTTCACGCGCTATGTCGCGCGTGTTGGCGATATAAATATGGTTTCCTAGTGATCGATAAAGATAGCGCGCTTAGCGCCGGCAAATATAGGCGAGGGTTTAACGATTTCGCCATACCGTAGAGCGATCAGTCGTCGCGAATACGTCGAACGCGTCGATCGCTCTCCCTCCCGCGAGCGAGAAGAACCGATTTATTAATCACGATGGCTGCAACAGATATCGGTGAACTAGAAAAAACGGCGAAAGAGATCGCTAAAACGCGCGCATCGATTCGTAAAAAACACAGAGCGTTAAAGACCGGCAAAATGGAGAACGAGATCGCGATGGAGAGCCGTTTCAAGCCAATCGTCGAACCGCTGCGACGCATCGCTGAGCGCGCCGAGCGAGACGAGATCGAGCGAGACGAAATTAAACGCGAAACGATAAAGCGAGACGCGATCGACGCTTCGCCCGTAATGACGAGCGTCGAGGAAAAATGGAATGAAAAAAAATGGAAGGAGGAAGAGTTGACTCCTACTTGGAAAAAACCTAAAGTGAAACGAATACGAGCGCGACGACGATTAGACGCCACTTCTACTCCGTTAAATGTGTATCCTATCGAGAGAGATCCATTCGCGCGGGACGAAACTGAAGAGGAAACGTTCGAACCCGAGAATCTCGAGTCGTCCTCAACGTTTGAAATGCCCGTTAGGCAAACTTCGCGAACTTCTCAAGATCGTGAAATGTCGCACGGTCGGCTAGGACCGTTGGGACGAAAATACATGGGGGCTCTTCTCGGTGGAGAAGCGCCGAATAAGATCGATCACGTTTACGGAGTGTACATTAGCGCGAAAGGCGCGATGCTTGGCAATAGGCGATTCGATGTAGACGCGAATGACTCCATACTTATAGATGAAACTAAATACATCGGTACCCCCGGTTTATACGAATTAATCTTTATGAAAAATCCTGAGAGTCTTATATATACGGAAAAGGATAAATTAATATACAAAAGTATATTGTTAACAACGAACGCTCATAAACGCGACCATGACGCTAGAAAATCTGTTTTAGGAAATAAGGGATATAAATACAAGTTCATTATCGCTCCGCTTATTCACGGCAGCAGCGCGAAAAAGATGGGCGCGGGTCGCGTACCGTCAACCATGCGAGTCACGAATAATAGAATCGATTACATTCATTGGGACGATCCAAACGAATTAGTGGATCGTCTGCGATTGCTGGACGCTTCGCGTCGAGCTGGCAACAACGCTCAAGAAAACGAGATTCTATCGATAATCGAGGAGCTTCGCGAAACGGGAGCGATAGTATAAATCGAATCATCGCATCGACGATCGCCGCAGTCGTGCGCGGAATTCGCGATGTCCGTGAGCAAATTCGGCACGCCTTTAAAAAACCGTGGCTATGACGCGAAAACCGAAGACTACGTCCGGCTATCGAGTCTCTGCGAAATTACGTGCGCGATAACGCGCTGTGTCTAAGCTCTTCCGTCGAGTACGACGCGAGAGAGCGCAAGATAAAGCGTCTGGCTAAGCCGGAGGAGGACATCGACGCGACGAGCAAAAGCTACGTTGAAGGAATTACATCGCAATTGAGAAAAGACGCGGACGAGGCAGGGAAAGGCGTCATTCTATTATTCACGAGGCTCACCCAGCTCGATAACGCTCTGGGTAAATGAATAGACGCCGCGGAGAGTTTTGTTTCCAAGATCGAAGCGCGCGACGACGTTCTAAGTAAACGGATAGACGCTATGGAAAATTCCGTTTCGAAAACAGAACCTAACGCTAACGCTCTAGGTAAACGGATCGATGCTTTGGATAAACGAATTAACAGTTTAAGCGATCGAATCGATGCCGCAAAAAATATGATATCGCTCAATGCCGTGGAGTCTTCGACGAAAAGCGCGAGCGATCGTAAAATACTGTTCAATCAGGGTAAAATAATACAGGAACTAACCCAAAAATCGCGCGTCGCGGCGAATTCCGCGGTAAAAATACGAGAATTGGAAAATTCAACATCGCGATTAAAGAGAAACGCAGACGAGCTATCGGGGAGAGTGACGGAATTAGCGAAAATTCGCGAGACTAGCAGCGATACTCGGAGCGGCGAGCCGCTCGAGAGAGAGATCCCGCCCAACGTCATCCTTGAGAGAAAGAAAAGAGAATTATGAGCACCGAAAAACAAAGACTAGTCGAGGAATTGCACGCGCCCGCGAGAAGAAACTTTCCGCGTCGTCGCGTCGCGATACGCGGGTACGACGATCTATGGCAAGCGGATGTGGTCGAGATGCGTCCTTACGCGAGACTCAACAAAGGCCACAACTACATACTCACCGTTATCGACGCGTTAAGCAAATAAGCTTGAGCCGTACCGCTTAAAAGCAAGAGCGCGACATACAATCCTTATGCCAATACTACGTTTGGGAATAGCGATGAGATACGAATTCCTATACAACAGCAAGATCTGTACACATTACCATGCGATAGTTTTCTCTACATAGAAGGTAGACTCGAGTCTAAAGATTCGCCGAGTGCGCAAGAGGAAACCACGCCGGTGACGAGGCTAGTGAACAATTGCGCGGCGTTTATGTTCGAGGAGATTCGCTACGAGCTCGATGGTGTGGAAATCGATCGAAGCAGAAATGTTGGGATAACGAGCACGATTAAGAATTACGTGTCGCTGTCAGTCGAAAAAGGCAAGATATTAAAGAACGCCGGATGGGACTTATCAGCGGCAACTCATTCGTCGATCAACGATTTCAACTTTTGCGTACCTCTCAGCGTGTTATTAGGTTTTTGCGAGGATTACAAGCGTGTCGTGATCAACGCGCGACACGAACTTATTCTGATACGAGCGCGTAATGATAATAATTGTATCATATCGCGCGAAACGCAAGAGCCTAAAATCGTTTTATTAAAGATACAGTGGCGAATGCCTCATATAGTGTTAAACGATATTAATAAATTAAGGTTATTGCGCACGTTGGATAGCGGACGATATCTGAGCGTCGCTTTTCGCTCGTGGGATCTCTACGAGTTTCCGCTTTTACAGAGCACGACTAAACATTCGTGGGCTGTCAAAGCGGCGATACAACTCGAAAAACCGCGATACGTTATCTTCGCGCTACAGTCCGGAAAGAAGAACGTTCTATCCGAGGAGCCTTCTCTATTCGACGATTGCAAACTAACTAATGTCAAACTGTATCTTAATTCCGATTTTTATCCTTACGATGATATGAATTTAGATTTCGATAAGCGCAAAGTCGCAGTACTATACGATATGTACTCGAAATTTCGAAGAACGTACTACGGATGCGAGAATGACGAAGCGCTCTTAAATCTGAATAAATTTTTATTCTACGGCCCGCTCGTTGTCATTGATTGTTCTCGACAAAACGAATCGATTAAAAGCGCCACCGTGGACGTTCGCATAGAGTTCGATTGCAAGGAGAACATTCCCTCTAATACCACAGCTTACTGTCTTATCATTCACGATCGAGTGGTAGAGTACAATCCGCTCACCAACGTTGTGCGCAGAATCGTATAAGCGCGATGATATTCAAAATATGAAGAGAGAATAATAGAGGCGCGCATTTCGAGTACCGCTAATAACGACGATGGACGCACCGATCTTTGTCGATCTTCAAGGTTTCGTAGTTAACGAGAAATTCGTCGCGAAAGAAGTAGCCGTGTTAAGAAATGGCGTGGAATTGACGCATCACATCTTTCGCCCACCGATGTCTTGGGATCTGCTAACGAGAGCGGAAAAATCGCGAGCGTGTTGGTTGACATCTAATCATCATCAATTAAAGTGGAATGACGGACACGCGAATTACGGGTCGATGAAAAGACTCGTTCGGGACGCCATATGCCGAGAATCTAGCCCCGATTCAACGATAAGAATCTATATCAAAGGTCACGAAAAGAAAAAATGGCTGATCGAGATCTTAGGAAATATCGCCGACGATCGCGACGTAGCCGTCTTCGTCGAGACTATCGACGCTGATTATAAGGATATCGAACGTTTGGAAACTCTAAACGCTTCGCGGACCTTTCGTTGCGGATATCACGCGAAGAATTGCGCGTTAAAGAACGTTTGTAAATTGCACGATTGGTGGTTCGAACGACGCGATCATTTGCGTAATATGTGTGATTGATTCTATATTATATTACTTTATATCTACTCGTTCGTATTATAAATTATATCGAATTATTGTATATTATGCATCATCATATTATATAGTATATATTATATAGCATATCGAGTCAATTATTTAATCTATAAATTTAATTATATTTTAAGCTTTATATAATGTATCGAATTTATTATCAATTATATAACCTATAAATTTAATCATTTATTTTAAGCTTTAATAAATGTATTCGTCATACTGTCGCAAAATACACGCTATACGAACGAACCGCGTTTTTCTTTTATCGCGGTCGCGTATCCTTTCCCACGATAATAGCTTACGCATCTTCTATTTTATAGATGTCCGTCAGAAAAGTGTTCGATTATCTAACTGACTAGTATTATTATAATAAAATTAAAATAAATTTATTTTATTTTATATTAAACGTATATTTTTTGTTGTGCCTCCGGAGAGGCACGGTAGTTGGGATCGTTTGCCGGAAGGAATTTGGGAATTCGGGCGCCGCCTGAGAACTTCACTGTTTTTATTTGTTTAAAGATTGACACCTTTTCAGTTAAATAAATATATTAATATCTATTTTATTTGTGACTTGATTACAATGTTCCCGCACTTTCGCTCGCGTCGCGTATCACGATAACGGATATCTTAACGTGCGCGTGTCTAGAATCGAGTTTCGGTCTCGAGACTCGTCTCTCGCTTCTTCGTATATATTTCTGCCGACTGCGTGGCTATTCAATATTATAATAATTATTGATACTCGTTTTGACACTCGCGGTTGTTAGAGATATTGCTCGCGTAAAGGAATAAAGATTGCCCGTTTGGTAGTTATTGTGACTACCCGCGTAATATTAATTAATGATCAAGACTGCCCGCCGTTCGTTAGCGGTGGGCCTTTTTATTAACTCCCCTTGGCTTCCCGGGAGGGGGTCGTTTAGCGACAAGGCTGTGTGTCGTGTCGCTTGATTTTGACAATATCCGGATGCAAGCTAAGAAGTTCTAAGTAGGACTTCTTTGCTTGCACTTTCGCAATTTCTTTATTTCTTTTTATTTCGCCTTTAAGTAGGACTTCTACGTTGCATTTTCGCAATGTCCTTCTTCCGTTTGCCCTGATTTCCGCGTTTTCGCAATGAAATGATTGCACGGTCGCTCGGGCTTAGCGCGTGGCTCGCGTTGTCAGCGCTTTGTTCGGTCAACGCTCGTAACGTGATCTGTATTCGCGTTACACGTTGGGCAATCATATAAAATAATATGTATTTAGAATAATATATTTAATAATTCGTGTATAGCCTGTTCGGGCTATAATATCCCTCCCCCGTAAGAAAAAGAAAAACGGAGGTGTAAAAGTGACGTTTTTCGCAAAACAAAATTTCTTTTTATTCTAATATACAATATTTTTCCCGTATATAATATGAATATAATCGTTTCTTATTCTAAAATCGTGTGCTTAAACTACGTTTTAGTATGGGTCTTGGGAATCCGTATGATATACGTGGTTCGTTTTCTTCGTATATCCTGACTGACGGTCATCTCGTATATTTCTTTTTATTTTTCATAATTATATAAATTATTAATATTATTATAATTATTGTGGTTATTCCGCTTGTCGCCATAGGATATACGAATTGTTTTTGTGTGAAGAATTTGTCGTTATTGTCTTGCAAATCGTTGTTCATTTCTTTTAATTTATTTTTTAGTTCTGTTAATTCTGAATGCTGTACGATATTCTGTTGTTTCGTGTCCAGTATGTCTGTATTGTCTCGTATAAATGTAATATTAATTTCCGGTAAATACGTTTCTATTTTGCTACTTTGTATGACTTCTTTTGGTTGGATCGTCATTTCTGTTGTTATTAATTTACATTTATTTTGAAGAGTTATTTGCCCTGTTCCTTTAATTACTTTTCTAATCTCGTTATTCTTTTCGCATTGAATTATTATTGATTGTTCGCGTACAGTTGAATATAACCAAGTAAGTGGCTGTTGTAACGGTATCCATATCGTTTCTGTCGCAATTACATGTTTACTTTTGCAAGCCTCATTCTGGTTTTGTGGTTGCAAGTACATTTGTTTTTCGCACGGCGCGTTTGAGTTAATACGGTATATTGGTTGTGTTTTCTCGGATATGTATCTGGAATTTATTTGGATACACTTTTTTAAATCGTCCTCCGTTATTATAATATACATTAATCCTTCTCTATTAACTACTATTATTTCGTGGTTTATTTCCGCGTGAGTAAATATATTTTTATGATCGAAAGTAGGTAATGGGGTTACTTTTATTATATCATATACTGATTGTGAGATTAGTGGGAATCGCAATACAGTAAATATGATTGATCCTTCACGGTATGCCGTTATTTTAATATATTCTTCTATTGCTAACCATTCATCGTTCCGGATTTCGAAAGGAAAATATAAACCGTGAGGTAATTGGATCGCTGCTTCTTTTAGCTGTGTCATAATATCGCTAATAGGTGTTAGCACGGGGTGCATCGTGCCCTTGCGTACATACGTAAGGTATTCTATTACATCTTCCGCGTCTCGAATTAAATCTGTTATCATCGCGATGATTACCGTAAAATGTTCGGTTATTTCTTCGCGAGTACTGTATTCTCGAACATAATGGTTTAATAGTTTACCGTTATGATCTAGTATATTTTCTAGTTTATCTAGATGTATTATAGTACTATTTAAAATTTTTATTTGTTTTTCCGCGACATGTTGAATGGTTTGCTGATTATTTTGTAGGAGATTTAATTGTTCATTTATTAACTCTCTATCATTCGCATCCATTGTACCGAACAATGTTTTCGCTATTGTGCTTATTCCGTCGACGAGACCTCTACGTCCGTTCGTCCGTGTATTGTATAGCGTATTTATTAGAGTCATTAATTTTGTTAATTGTTTCGATTCGTTTTTTACGATTTTCTCTAAATTGTCGCAAGTACGTTTATGGTGGAATTCCGATTTTATTTGTTCGCACATTTGTTCTCGGTGGTTTGTTGGATGTATTGGTTTATTTGCCATGCTTTGTCATTTAGCGTTGTTATATCTAATTTAATAACTAATTTCCACGTTTTTGTAGCTTGCTGTAATTGTCCGATTTTCTCGAAATATATGCCGGGGTTGTGTAGGAATTCTTGGATTTGGTAAGGTGAATCTGTTTCATGTTGCCCCGTGCGACTCTCGGCCTATCGGCTGTTCCAGCTGGCGAGTATCCTGCAATTTTATATTAAAATGTTTCATATAACCGTCTTATCGGCTCTCATTTTATGAGTTTCAGCTTTCTTCTTGTTAGCTTTTAGCGTCGGTTAGTTTTTTATTCAGTCGCGTTTTATTGAGTAACCGACTAACATGGTGTGCGTGAATTTAGTCGATCGTTCGCGTTATCTGCCTTCCTTGGAGGGCGAGGTTGAGGATACTGGTGATGATGCGGTGTTGGTTATTGTGCCTCAGACTGACATGAATATGGTGGACGATGGGTTCGACGATGCCTTTTGGGTTCCTAGTTATGAACCTCCTGATGGGTTCATTTCATTGTTGCGTCGACTTTGGCTGGATGTGCCGGTACGCCTTCGAGGGCGCGTTTTTCGCAACCATCTCCGTCCTGTTGAGCAAATGCGTCGCGCTTTGGAGCGGATGCGGTCGTTCCAATAACGAATAAGTAAGTTCTTATTCTAATTTTCTATAAATTGTTTTAATTTATTTGTATGCATGCGAACCGCTTTTCTTCCTTTCTTAATTGTATAATTCACGTCTGAATTTTTCTCTATTATTACGTACGGTCCGGTCCATAGGAATTCAAGTTTCTTGGATCGTCCGCGTCGGAGCGTCTCGTCGTATACTAATACTTTGTCGCCGACTTTAAATTTTATTTCTCTAGTACCTTTGTCGTACTGTTTTTTGGCTTTAATTTTTTCTTCTTTAATATGCTCTTTTGCGAGCTGACTCGTTGCCCTTAGTCTTTCTTTTAATTCTTGCGCGTAATCGTCGTAATTGTATGTCGGTTTAGGCGGTCTCGTCAGTGACGTAGATAGATCCGCTTGGTGCCCGTACACTAATTCGAAGGGTGTATACCCCGTAGCTGTATGTGGCGTCGTGTTATACGTAAACATTGCGAACGGTATCCATTCGTCCCAGTCTGTCTGGTCTTCGTTTATGTAGTGTCTTAAATATTCCGCTAATGTTCGATGCGATCGTTCTAACGCGCCATTACTTTCCGGATGATAGGCAGTTGTCTGTATTTTATTTATTTTTAGTAATTTACATGTATTTTTAAATATTTCGCTCAGGAAATTTGTGCCTTGATCCGTTAAAATTTTTTCCGGTATTCCGTGTTCAAGTACAATTTTTGTAACAAATTCCTTGCTAACCGTGTTCGCTTCTTGATTTGGAATCGGTATCGCTTTGCTGAATTTCGTTAAATTGTCTTGGAATGTTAAGAGATATTTATTTCCGTTTGTTGTAACTGTTAACAGTCCTACAATATCTAACGCGCATTTTTCGAAAGGTTTAGTAGGCGTATCCGTGATTATTAACAGTACTTTATTTTTTCGCGATAATTTATTTTTCTGGCACAATTCGCATTTTGCGATGTATTTTTCTACATCTTTCGTTATTCCTGGCCAATTATAATTTAGGCGGATTCTTTTTATCGTGCGTTTAACTCCTTGATGTCCTCCTGTGGGTGCATCATGATATTCATATAATATCTGTTTCTTGTCTTCCTCTGTGTATACTTTTTCTTCGTCGGAGTTTGTTTCTTCTTCTATTGCGAGGATTTCTCGTTCTTCCTCTTCTGTTTTATGCGCTTCTCTTGTTACATTGCGGCTCAGTGCATCGGCGTTCGCGTTCGCTCGTCCGGCCTTATGAATGATTTCATAATCATATTCTTCGAGTTTTAATCTCCATCGGATTAATCTTGATCCGGAATCATTCACATTAAATAACCAGATTAATGGTTTGTGGTCGGTTACGATTTTAAATTTCGTACCGTATATGTATGGCCTAAAATGTTTTACAGCCCATACAATTGCTAGTAATTCCTTCTCTGTTGTATTGTAATTCTGCTCCGCTCGCGATAAAACTCTGCTGGCGTAAGCAATTGGTCGGTCATTACCTACTTTTCCTTGTGACAATACTGCTCCGATTGCATAGTCGGAAGCATCGGTGGTCACTATAAATTCTTGATTGAAATCTGGATACGTTAGCACTGGCGCAGTCATTAATTTTTCTTTTAATATTTCAAAAGCATTTTGCTGTTCCATTGTCCACAGTAGTAATACTATGCGGGTTCTAACTCAGGTCCTCTGAGGGGGGGTGAGGGGCGAGGGGAAACCGCGCGGGCGAGGGGGCATGACGTCACGCGGGCGGAGGGGGATTTTGGTGGCGCGGGGTCCGCGGAGAGGGGGAGGGGGCCGCGGCGGAACGGTAGGCGCGGTGTATTACAAAGGGTGAGTGATAAACATTATAAACAAATATCATCTCACACTGCACTATTGCGCGTAACATTAAAATTAGATGATAAGGCGAGCGCCGATGTCCGGCTGCTAGAATTCGCGTCGGGACATGTTTATCGGTGTACTTACAAAAGGCGGGTGTCGATGTCTGAAATATAATGCAAGCGCCGATTTCCGGCTACTCGATAATTTATAAATAATATAGCGTCAGTAATAAACACTGCCGCAGCAGATCTGGATTTTTCCGATGCTATAGGATAGTATCGTTCGAGTTGCCGGCGAGAACACTACATAGTGAAAAAAGGAAAAGTCTGATAAGTTCGTCGCAATTTTCTTCGATAGTAATGCCATCATTAATGGAAATAGTGTTGCGCCGCGGGCTATGGAACGCGGCATGGTGGGCGGAGGATGTGGCAATAGAGCTGTTGAGAGCCCTATTAAATTTAGTGGTGTTCCAAAGAGTAAGTAGCATATTTTATTTCATGTCATATTAATCATTTGTAATATATTAATTATTTGTAATATATTACAATTAAAATTTTGATTGAATTATAATTTTGATTTATAGTACGACTTTACTTGCGAGATCCAGATTCCTGGTTTTATGAATTTTGAACATCGACAAATGATTCGAATGTTTCGGCGGCACGAGCGCGATTTGCGTGAGGACGTATGGGAGGATAACGACCCCGACGACCTCTATTTAATGTTAAGACGTCTCTTCGGCCTCGAACCCTACGAGGAGGACATAGAGGAATTATGGGGATGATTGTAAGTATCTATTTTTAAAATTTTAGAACGTTCAAACTAGATATTTTAATAAGACGTATTTTTTCTGTTTCAGATGGAGCACCGCCGTATATTTTATTTTTATCCGTATATTATATTTTATTTTTATCCGTATATTATATTTTATTTTTATTATTTTTTTATTGTTATTATTTTTTTATTTTTATTATTTTTTATTTTTAACACACACACACACATTTGTATTATACACACATTTTTGTAAAATAAACACATTATTATATAATAAAATGATTATTTCTGCACCTTCTTCTTTCCTTTTCCTACTCGTGCATGCCTAGCATTATCTCTCTTTCTCCCGCGAACGTATCCTTTTCCCACGCCAATGCGAACGCCTCGCGCCGTCCTTCTCCCACACGCGTGCATGCGGTCGCCTCGCGCTATCTCCCTCATACTCACCGTCTTACGAACGCTATACTCATCGCACCGACTTACGAACGCTATCCCTTTCCCGCGCTCATGCGAACGCCTCGCGCCGTCCTTCTCCCACGCATTACGGCATCGTACCTTAAGATCGCGCGCGGTTTGTACGGAGGATATGCAAGGAAGGGAAGCGAAAGAAATACATAATCATTTTTTTTCATTTTTTTTTAACATATTTATTTATTTATTTATATTACCATACATCACCCCGTCTCAAGGTTTCAGACAAAATTTCATCCACAGCATAAGCTAATAGTTCGCAATCTATGATAGATGTTTTATCATAGACTTCGCGCAAGATTTTAACCGCAGAATCTCTCTCGGAGCCAAACATATTACTTTGCAAACTCCGAACAAATTGATCGAAACTATCATTTACAGCTTCTAGATTCCCGCACAGCTTCAAATATTCGTGATTAACACAGTGTTCGAGTTCGAATAAGAAAAATATAATTGACGATTTCATGTACAAGCAAGAATCGCGCAACGTAAGTTTGACAACACTCGCATCACTTATTTTAACAATCTCAATTGTTAAATCGTTAATCCATATCGGTGCATGATTAGGCGTCTGTACAAGTTGTTCAACGTCCGCGCGTTTCAGCATTAGCGATTCCCATGTATCGATAGACAAAACGATTCGGTTGCCTCGGTTATCGCCCAGATGCAGTTCCACGTAAGATGTTATTCCAACGCTGATTCCGATATCCAAGTATTTGTAAGCAGTGCGCGTCAAAGCAAATCTGCGTACCAAAATACGTGGTTTATCGCATCTGAAAAATACAAAAAAAAAAAAATATGAAATAGCATGGAAAAAACATATATGAAAAATATATAAAAAATATATAAAACATATGTGATACTTACAAATCAAGTGGTTTCTTGTACGGCTTAACTTCATCTCGTGGTTTCTTGCACGGTTTAATTTCGTCTCGTGGAACGTAGTAATTCGCGCGTTTGCAACCGTTGCTGGTGCTTCCTTCAGCGGAGTACATTTTGTCTCTCGGTTATGAGAAGTGAACCGTTGATGCTAGCGGTTGATGCGACACTGATCGTATAAAAATTAATCGAATATACGCGACGCTTATGTTTCAAAAGTATGATGTGGTGGGAGATCAATGCTCTGAAAATTTAGGAGAAGGGGAAACGGTTAACGATACAAAAAATTCTTAGAAACGACTCGCGAGGAAAGGAGTGGGGAGAATAAGAAATAAAAAAAAACATTAAATACGTTTACACATTTTATTTATAAAAATATTACAATTTTTTTTGGTATTGCGACCACCAGTTAAATATTTTTAATACATTCTGTAATGCGCAATTCTTAACATGTTTTCCGCATCGTATAGTATTAGTAACATCTAGATTATTTAAAGATTCAATATCTTCGTAATCAGCATCCAAAGTCTCGATGATTAAATTTTCTCTCGCAAGATTCTCGAGCAAATCCACCAGCCATTCCCGTTTCTGGCATCCCTTAACGTACACGAGAGTCGATGTCTCGTCATCCTCTTCTGTTCCAAGCACGGCTGATATAATCAAGCGTTTAGCCATGCTGTACGGCACGTTTCCGTCTTCCCATCGTAATCCATGGTGATTCGCGATCAGCCAGGAAGCGCAGGATTTGTCGGATTTCGTGAGGAGATTCCATGGTAGGGGGTATGTAAAAATGTAATGCGCCAGAACGGTCCCCTTTTTCAGCACCGCCACCTCCTTTACGACAAATTTCATCCCGACGAAGAATCCTTGTAGGTCCACGAACGTTGGTACAGACATAACGTTTTTCTTTTTTTATATCGACACGTCGAGAACAAGACTGCGATTGATCCTGATGTATTACAGATTTTATATCGTCTCATTCCCCTTAGGTGATTTTGCGCACAACATTGGTCAACGGGTTGTACTGAATCACGCGGTCGTGTATGATGAGGCAGTACGCTGTGGTATTCGGCGGCACATTCTCCTTACACTCGAATTCCAATCTCACATCCACGGTTGCGCTTTTGACCGATTCGTTTTGTCGAGAGCAATCGATGATCACGAATGGACCGTTACGTAAAAATTGCGTGACGGTGAGACTCGGCTCGAGATACTCGTATCCGTAATACTTTTTGCAGAAACGTTGATACGTGTCGTACAAAATCGACCATCTGTTTTTATCGAAATCCAGATTCATATCGTCGTACGGATAACATTCCGAGTTCAGATAGAGTTTCACATTGGTCAATTTGCAGTCGTCGAATCGACTCGTATCCTCGGACATGACGTTCTTCCGACCTGTCTGCAGAACGAAAACAACGTATCGCGGCTTCTCCAGCTGAGTCGCGGTCTTAATGGGCCACGAATGTTTGGTTGTACGCTGCAATAGCGGAAATTCGTACAGATCCCACGAGCGAAAACCCATACTGAGGTATTGTCCGCTTTCCAAGGCGCGCAGCATCAATAACTTGTTAATCTCGTTCAATACGACGTGCGGCATTCGTCATTGTATCTTGAATATGTCGATCACAGGATATGTCTCCAACACCAAATTTCCAATCATGCAATTGTTGTCGTTGCGCGATCGTATTAAGATCAATTCGTGACGAGCGTTAATCACCACGCGCCTGTAATCCTCGCAAAATCCCAATAACATGTAGAGCGGTACGCAAAAATTAAAGTATCCATTCGTGTTAGTAGGCGAATCCCAGCCGGCGTTTCTCATAATCACGGTTCTATCGGATGATATCGTTACATAGTTCTTGAGTGTGCTGGTTATTCCCACATTTCTGCTACGATCAATCTCCACACCGTCGAGTTCGTATCGAATCTCATCGAACATGAACGCGACGCAATTATTTCCCAGTACCACATCAAACCCTTCAGCTGGTTTGTTTATCACTAGTTTTCCCTCGATGTATAGAAAACTCTCATACGGTAACGTATACAGATCCTGTTGTTGTATGGGTATTCGTATCTCATCGCTGTGCTCAAACGTCGTATTGGCGTACGGGTTGTACGTGTGAGTCTCGATCTTGACGATACGATCGTCAAAGACCGGCTCGCCTTCGATGTTAAGGATATCGGTCATGTTTTCTCAGATATTTCGCACCGCGAATCCCAAAGATTGTAAAAATTCAACGTTTGACGCGTTGAGTTTCTTTTTCTTGGCGCAACCGGATAAGCGAATATTAGCGAATGTTGATGTTGTTGTCGTTGTTGTCGCGTTATCTATCGCGTCTTTCGCTCCGCTCAACACGAGCATTTCATGTATCGCGCGCTAATTTTGTCGTCGTCGTACGTGCAATCTGATGGTGATCTCTTCTCCTCGAAAATCGAGCAATCGTCCGGCTTGATCCGCGACGCGTATCGTTAGATCCGTAATGCTCCGCGCGATGATCGGCAGGTAAATGATCTGCGCCGGCGTTTCCGATATCTTATATCTTGGCGGCACGCTCGGTGAAAATTCATGTATCGTATGAACGCGTTTGCCATTGCTGTACGCACCAGCGGTCACGTTACACTCTACGCGGATAATATTTACGTTGATGATATTAATCGGTATGTCTGATTGGTGCCAGTGTCCCGGCTGCAATATACGCTTCGACGAGAATCCCAGCAGCGATCCAATGTTGTTGGGTTTGTTAAAGTTTACTCTGAAAGCGCACTTGATCTCGCTATTCATCGTATTGTAATTAGCACGGAGCACTATCGGGTATTCTACAACCTCGTCTTCGTCACCGTTCGCTCGAACGGTCTCCTCTCGCGATATCCCCGTGATATCACCGCGTTTGTCGACACGATTGCCGGAGCGAACTACGCGTCGCGGGCGTTTCCGTGAAATTGCACGTTTCAAAAACTCGTGTATTGCGTGTATCTTGTACGATCCCTCGGGAATCGTAATTTCCGTGTCATCCTCATCGAAATAAAATTTATTATTCGAGGAATTCACGTTCGATATCGTATGATAAGTCTCAAAATTTGTTAGACCGAGCTCGTAATTACCGTCGCTCAATCTATGGCTGGATGGTAGTGTGCCGCGAGGACGCTACTCTTCCCGGTCAGCGTGAATGTCATAGACATGTCGACAAAACTGCTTAACGAATACTGAATCTTAACGGCGCATTGTCAGGCTTTAAGTTCGCACCGATTGTCGTCGACCGTTTGAAGAAACCGCAGACACAATTGTCCGCAGATGCTTTGATCGTAGGATTGAAAGGACGCGCGATTGTACTCGATCTTCGTCACATTCCATCCGAAATATCGCACTAATTCATTCGGAGGTCGAAGATTACCAAAACCGTCGAAATATATAACGCGATTTCCCCTCTTTGCATACGCTACCCAATGAGTACCCGGTCCTTTGGCGTTATCCAAATTCACGATATCGCTTTCGTTTCGATATATACCACCGATCGGTAACGAATCACGCATGAAAACCCCTCTAAAGTACGGTATACGCATACGTTTCGCCAATTGTTCTAATTGTATGTTCGTTGTCACACCCATATGCATTTTTAGCGTCTTTTTGACGTTTTTTTTTTCTTCGTTGCCACTCCTTGTCCACGTTTGTACGGGCCGAGATATAGTCCCTGTCCGTATTTATACGGAGCGAGATAAAGCCCGCGACCTTCCATCGCGCGATCGTGGCGTTGCAGCTCCTCCAGCTGACGGCGCGCGGCTTTGCTGTCGTTCACCGCCTTGGCCACGCCAGCCGCTCCGCCGATCAAGGATCCGAGCGCACCCAACATCGGTAGAATCGGCAATACACCGCCTCGTTTCGCTGTCGGAAGTATCCGCTTTTTCGTCGACCTTTTCCGCGTAGTCCTCATCTTCGTCTTTGTCTTCGTTTTCATACCCATGCCGATTTTTGTCTTGGCTTTCATCGCTGCCCAAACAGCTGTAGCTGCGGCTCTCTCACCGAGAGTCGAATCTTTCGCGACGATGCGAGTTCGCGCTTTCTCGGCGAGTATTCTGTCAGCCGCGTGTCTCTCGGTGAGATCGGTGTTCCGGGAATACGCTCTATCGTGCTCGCGACAGGCCGCGTCCAATGGATTTATACCCCGATCACCTCTCGCCAATCGTTTTTCCAAATGAGTGCCCGGGCCGCAAAACTGATAGCCGGGGATATGTAACTCGAAAGGGAGGGTGTTTATCGCACGATTTAATAGGCCTGTACCTATTTTCGTTGACATTCGTCGCAATCTTTTATCAACGGTGCTGGACCGTCGATGTGCGTTCGCTGCCACGGTCGATTGTAATGTTCGTAACAGCGTCGATATTGTTGAACCTCTAAATCTGCTTTTATATGTTCCGGAAGCTTGTCCCACAGGTAGTGGACGTGATCGCCGCACATTCGCAACAGAACAATTTTCGGCACAAACTGTAACTGTTCGGCGCTCAAATCGCAAATATCGGAAGGTCTCGACAGTAGGACGAACATTTTCGTTACTGAGCGATTCGCGGTTCCGCGCACCTATAAATAGGCGTTCGATCCAGCGTTCCTCAGTCGATAGTGTGAAAAAATGAGATTCGTGCGACAACCTTTGGCGATACGCGTGACGAATTGCGACGACAGATTACGATCGATGGGGGACAACGCGGAGATGCGCAAGCATGGCGCGATGCTACCGACTACTATACGCGCAATCGTTTGCGGTCCCTCGAATTGTGGTAAAACCAACGTTCTGATAAGCCTGCTGGAAAGTCCGCACGGTGTACGTTTCGAAAACGTGTACGTGTACTCAAAGTCGTTGCAACAACCAAAATATCGATATCTGGAGAATTTGCTAACATCGATCGACGAAATCGGCTACTTCACGTTCTCCAACAACAGTGACGTCATTCCGCCGAGCGAGGCGCGTCCAAACTCGATCTTTGTGTTCGATGACGTGGCATGTGATAAGCAAGATGCTGTGAGAGAGTACTTCTCAATGGGCCGGCACTCGAGCGTCGACTGCTTTTATCTCTGTCAGACGTACGCGAGAATACCTAAATATCTGATACGCGACAACGCGAACCTGCTGATCCTGTTCAAACAGGATGGTACCAACCTGAAACACGTGTACAACGATCACGTGAATACCGACATGCCGTACGATGAATTTTGCGCATTGTGTCGCGATTGTTGGCAATGCAAGTATGGATTCGTAGTGATAGATAAGGACAGCTCGCTCAACGATGGGCGATACAGAAAAGGATTTCACGTGTTCGCGATACCGCAAAACGATTAGTCGTTGCCGATACTTCGTCGGAGGTGAAATGTAAGAGAGAGAGAGATTGACATTTTTTGCTTTTCCGCGATGGCTGCGATCGATAAGAGCGAGGATATTCGCGAGCGCGAGAAGATTGCGAGGGCAATTGTGAAAACGAGCGAATCGATTCGCAAGAAATATCGCGCTTTGAAGACCGGTAAGATCGATGAGGATATCGTGTTGGACAGGCGCTTTAGACCTCTCATCGAGCCGCTACAAAAGATCGTCGACAACTCTAGCTCGATCGCGGTGAAGAACGAGCCGGGGAGTAACACCGACGCGGGGATCGAAGCGTTATCCATCCCGAAGCGCGAGAAAGATGATGCGACACCGCAAAAAAGAAAACGATCCAACTTCAGGTCGGATCGCTCGCCAGCACCGCATAAATCGAAACGGTCGGACCCTCTACTGGATGTACCGCCGATAACCTCTACACCATCAGCGTCAATGAGAACCGTACAACCTACGATGTCCGAATTACTCGCGAACGAGGATGTTTTTGAAACCACGGACGACTCGCTCGTGACATCCGTCCGAAATCAGTTGCAAACACTGGAAGGCCGAGAAACGTTGCGAGATCAGTTAGGTCCGCTGGGTCGGAGGTACGTCTGGCCTGTCCTGAGCGGCGATCGAGAGAGCGGTATTGACACCGTGTACGGTGTTTATTTCGACAACGATGGAATGATGTTCGGCAATAAACGTTTTGACGTGGACAACGCGGATAACATAATTATCGACGGCGTACGATACGTCGGCACACCTGGTCTTTACGAGTTGATCTTCAAAAAAGTCCCCGATGACGTCATCTATACGGAGGATGACAAGCAAACGTACAAGAGTATGCTGTTGACGACGAACGCGCATAAACGCAATCACGATGCGCAGGGTCGATTAATGGGCAACAGGGGATACAAGTACAAAGAAATAATCGCAAAGCTGATACCGATCGAATCCAAAAAAACAAAATCTGGAAAGGGATTATTCGCGCTTCGCGCGATGACGCTAACCGACAACAAGATCGACTACGTGCACTGGGACGATCCCAACGAGCTGGTGGATCGTTTACGATTGCTCGACGCTTCGCACCAAGCGGGCCACAACGGCCACGACAACGAGATCCTATCGATCATCGAGGAACTTCGCGAAGCCGGTATTATTATAAATTAAGCGGTATCTCGGCAAAACTAATCAATCGATCGACCGACGTCTCTCGCATCGATGATGCGCATCAACAAATTTGGAATGTTCGAGCAGAGCAAAGACGCGACGAATGCCATTTCGTATCGTCGATGGAACGGATTAATGAGAAATTTCGTGCGCGATAACGCTCTGTGTCGCGCCGTTACGGACTTTGACGCGAGGTCGCGCAAGATTCGTCGTGTAGCGCAACCTGTGGCTGATACCGACGCCATCAACAAACTGTACGTGGATCAATGCGTTAAAACGTTGAGAAATCAACTGAAAGAGTTAGACGAGAAGCTTGCAGCGTTAGAGAAAGACGTGCGAGCGTTACAGATTGTGGTAAACGAGCTTCGGCGTGCGAATATCGCTAGATTAGAAACGTCAACGAACGACAACGAAACGACGACGACGAAACGTTAACGAAACGTCAACGAACGACAACGAAACGTCATCGAAACGTCAACGAACGACAATGGACGACAAGAAACGGTTCACGGACAGCTACGGACGGTTCACGAACGGTTGAAGGACGGTCGAACGGTTCAGGAACGGTTGTCGGACGGTTATCTAAAGGCTCAGGAACGATTCAGGAACGGCTGCGAACGAATTAGGAACGGCTACCGAACGGGCCAGGAACGGCTACGAACGGCTATCGAACGGCGACGAACGGCTATCGAACGGCGACGAATGACGGATGACAAAGAACCACTATTGAAAGACGATGACCGGGAATAAACGGTTATTGAGTGGTTAAAAGTTAGAGATATAAATTATAATGTAATTTCTTTACACGTATTATTACGCGCCGACTAGCCGCACCGCTAAAAACATGGCATCGTTAAAATCCAACGGACGTAAAAATATCGAGAAGCTACGACTCGTCGAGGAACTGCATGCTTCGGCGAGAAGAAATTTTCCCCGAAGACGCGTCGTAGTGCGGGGTTACGATGACCTGTGGCAAGCCGACATCGTCGAGATGCGTCCGTACTCTCGTTTCAACAGAGGTTACCACTACATACTCACCGTCATTGATGTGTTGAGCAAGTACGCGTGGGCCGTACCGCTCAAGAATAAAGGCGGAAGCGAGACGGCTGACGCTATCGCAGAGATAATTCGAAATAGCGAGAGGCGCCCGAAAAATATGCAAACCGATATGGGGAAGGAATTTTACAACGCCAACGTGCAACGTCTCGTGAAGAAACACGGCATCAATCATTATTCCACGTATTCGGTGTTGAAGGCATCGGTCGTCGAACGATTCAATCGTACGTTAAAGAACGATATGTGGAAGATGTTTACGCTCAACGGAACTTACAAGTGGGTCGACGCGTTGCAGCGACTCGTATCGGATTACAACGCGCGCAAGCATCGAACGATCGGCATGCGACCCGTCGACGTTACCCCCGCGATCGCTGGAAGACTCTTGGATACTGTGTACAGCGCGATAAAGATCGCGGGTCCGGCAAAGTTCAAAGTAGGTGACCCGGTACGCGTTAGCAAGTACAAGACGATCTTCGAGAAGGGTTACACGCCAAACTGGACCACCGAAGTGTTTAAGATCGTTAAAGTGCAACGTACTAATCCCGTAACCTATCTACTCGAGGACTATCGCAAAAAATCTGTCGCTGGAGCGTTCTACGAGTACGAGTTGCGTCGCGCGATTTATTCGGACGTGTATCTCGTGGAGAAAGTACTGCGCAGGAGAGGTGACGAGGTTTACGTCAAATGGTTGGGATTCGATGGATCGCACAACTCTTGGATACACAAGGACAATGTGGTTTAATTCGTACAAACTGTATTTTATTTTTAACATATAAAGAATATGAAATACATATAAAGTATCTGAAATATAAAAAATATATGTAAGATGTATACAGCATATAAAATATGAAATATAAAAAAAGAAAAAAAAGAAAGATAGGAAAATATATATATATTTATTTTGTTTTCCTTATACATACATACATACATACATACATACATACATACATATATACATTACATACATACATATATACTTACATACATACATTACATACGTACATACGTACATACGTACATACGTACATACGTACATACGTACATACGTACATACGTACATACGTACATACGTACATACGTACATACGTATATTACATACATACATACATACGTACATACGTACATACATACATACATACATACATACATACATACATACATACATACGTACGTACATACGTACATACATACATACATACATACATACATACATACATTACATACATACATATATACAGGGTGACCCATTTTAACTTAGGCAGCCAAATAACTCGAAAAATAAGCACACTACGAAAAAATGTTTAGAATCAAAATTTTGTCATTTCGAGGGGGACGTACAATGACGTTAAAACGAGCCCCCCCACCCCTTCCCCTGGGCGGTGAGGGGGGGCAAGTTTGAAATCTTAAATGGGAACCCCTATTTTTTATTGCATATTCGGAATCTTTGGCTAAAAACACATACAATTTGTCTGAAACATTTTTCTCGATTCATGATAGATGGCGCTGTAATCGACGAAATTCAATTTCTTCGATTTCTCTTACTGAGAACCCATGCTTACGATTCTGCAATAAATTAACAATAAAAATACCACGTTTTCATTGTTAATACTCGAAATTAGTCTTAAAACAAACTTCTCATTATTTTTTATTACTCATTAATTACTTCTCAAGAAACTGCTTTTAGCGTAATCTGCCCTTTAGGCAACTTGAATGGTGCAAAGTACCGAGACATTTTGGACTTTCCATCTGATGGAGTTCCTCTAAGTATCCCTCCAAAATTTTGTCCATTTAGTGCCAAAGTCACAAGTGTTTATGTATTTTTTTAACATTTGTACTCTGATAAAATTCTGGTAAAATGGCAAATTATACGCCTACAGAAGTAGTCGATATTCTTATAACCTTTGGCGAATGTGGTAGAAATTACAGACTTACTGCCCGTACTTATGCGGAGCGATTCCCAAATCGCCGCCATCCTACTGATCAACAAATTATAAACATTGAAAGGAGATCTCGTAATAATCCACACTTCATCGCGAAAGGCGAAGGAATAGACTTCATAATAATAATGACCCTAGATTGCTCGCAGTTTTGGCTATGGTTCATCAAAATCCCCATATTAGTACCCGTCAAATAGAACGAGAACTGGGAATCCCTCAAACTACGGCACATAGATTGTTACGATCAGTCAAGCAGTTTCTTGAGAAGTAATTAATGAGTAATAAAAAATAATGAGAAGTTTGTTTTAAGACTAATTTCGAGTATTAACAATGAAAACGTGGTATTTTTATTGTTAATTTATTGCAGAATCGTAAGCATGGGTTCTCAGTAAGAGAAATCGAAGAAATTGCATTTCGTCGATTACAGCGCCATCTATCATGAATCGAGAAAAATGTTTCAGACAAATTGTATGTGTTTTTAGCCAAAGATTCCGAATATGCAATAAAAAATAGGGGTTCCTATTTAAGATTTCAAACTTGCCCCCCCTCACCGCCCAGGGGAAGGGGTGGGGGGGCTCATTTTAACGTCATTGTACGTCCCCCTCGAAATGACAAAATTTTGATTCTAAACATTTTTTCGTAGTGTGCTTATTTTTCGAGTTATTTGGCTGCCTAAGTTAAAATGGGTCACCCTGTATATACATACATACATGCATACATATACATATATATATACATATATACATACATTACATTACATTACATTACATTACATTACATTACATTACATTATAAGGGTATCCGGTAATGTCCCCACGGTAGGGTGTCGGTCGAATCAGGTACGATATATCGCTTGTCGTCGTGCGGACTTAGAACGATTTTTGTCTCGCTGATTGTGTACACTTCGTGCAATTTTGATCTTATGCAGGATTGTTGTCGAGTCATTTCAATGTCATCGCGCAGACACCGCGTGTAATCGTCGAACGTTATCGTTCTCGCTACGACGTTACGCTTGACACCTTTAACCTTTTTTGTATCCTTTTTACTATTTACTCGCAACGCGTACATTTTTGCTCTAAGCCCGACAAATTCAGTCATGATCGCACCGTTATTCTCGTCCTTCATCAAACCCGGCACTTTCTTGTTCTCGAGCGGTATACCGTACGCGTTGTTAGCCGGATAATCGCTCGTGTCGAATCTAGCGATATCGCGTTTCATATTCTCGTACACATCCTCGCACTCGATGTGATAAATCAAACTGTCTGTATCGGTGTACATTATTTTACAATTTTTGCGATATAACGGTAACATGTACTCGTGGTGAAATTCGTATAAACACACTTTCGATATATCGAGTATACACATACCGACATAGATCGGTTTATTGAATTTCACCTCGAGGTTGCGCAGTTCAACGGCGACCAAATTTTCCGAAAAGACGCTTCTGCTATGAAAATTTGGTTTCGCGATCATCGCCTCCGCGCCGTATCGCCCGTCCCACTTTGTTAATAATTTTACATCGACGTGATTGCGCACGTTTTCCATAGTTTTTCCGAATACCGCGTTGTTCATTAACTTGTATAAATTTTTCTCGAAATCGTTCGTCGCGCGCGTTCTAAACCGGGTGTTGAGTTCGATGTAATCGCGGAGCCATGCGGATTGAGCGAATTGCAATACGCGATGTATCTTTGCGATGCGAAGGCCGTGACGCGTGCATTGCTGCAGGTTGTTATAGTGTATGACGTAACGCTTCTTATCGTATAAAGTCGCGAGGAGCTTATCCTGCCGCTTGGCGGGCGGCTTATCGCGCGTTGGACAGAACGGTAGATCAACGTGCGCGTCGTGAAGATGTTGCGGATACTCCAGATCGACCTCGAGAATATAACCTGTGGTTGAATCCGAAGCGATCGCACTAACGTCAAAGTCAGAGATGTCGTCGACCCATCGAAAATCGGCATAGGGCAACGGTTGACACATTGCCCAACCGTACAAGTTGTTTACATCGAAATACATCATGTACGACGATGGTTTCGATGGGTCGTAAGACGGCATGTACTTGTTATTGGCTCGCGCGTATCTGCCGGAACATTGGCTCAGGCCACCGCGTATTCCCCGTTCGATAAACATAACCATATCGATATCGGTAAGTAATTCGAACGTAATATTCGTATGTTTTAGCATCGCATCCCACGTGTATCCGGGAAGAGTATAATAATACGCGGGGTCGAGCCCGTAACTCTCGATACATTTGTTGCGAAAATTTTCAAAAACGTCGGCCAATAACAAGACATCCGTTTTTAAATACAAGTCGCTGTATTCGCCTAGCGTTCGAACGGAGAACCGCTTCCAAACGTTTTCGGCGTGCGCGTAGTCGCTCTCGGATACGGTGTCACCGGTCAAGGAACTATAAAATGATTCGCGCGGTGGTAAACACGTATCGTGCAACCTATCGACACAGTCGATGTATTCGTATGGAAAGACACCTTTTTGCGTCAATAAATTGAACTCTTCGATCGATAAATTTTGAAATTTTGATTTTAAAATTTGAAGTTTATCGTTATTTAGAAACGATGTCAATTTTTCGAGACTAGTACTGAGAAATTTGTACGAATCGATGAACCGTAACTTTATATCGCTTCGGCAATCTGATTTTTCGGCGGTATCTTTAACGTGTTTCGTGAATGAAATATACTTTTCTTTCGTTATCGGTAGTACGTTGATCGAGCCTTCGAACGCGGTAGCTATTTCCTCGATGATAAAATGTGAATCGTAACTGGATAAATTGTGAAATACTATGGGAATGCAAAAAGAGTCTTTATAATTTAAATTGCAGTTTGAATGCGCGGGACCTCGATACCGCCCGGTAAGATGGCAATGATCGCGTACGCGCGTGTCGTCTTGCGCGAACGATTTTTCGCAAATATGACAGTGTGTCGCGCTGTGAAACTTTTCCCGCTCATCTCGCGTTAAATTTATCATGGGGATATTCGTGGTTAAAATAATCTTTACGCGTTGCGCTAAATTTTTTAATTTTTCCACGAACCACGAAACGCAATCGGTACTACGGTGAGAATGATACGCGGATAACGATTCGTCGTACGAACAATGTACATAATAAGCTACGCTAAATACTTGATGATGCTGAAACGTGTACGTAGACGCCATCGGATCACCGTCGGTCTTCCTCAGCACGCACTCCAAGTCGGCGTATACGACGAAGGGTAGTCGCTCCTTTCTGTTGTAGTTGTTGAACGCGAGCCACTTGTCTTTATCGCTCGGTAACCGGATAGCGCACTCGTTCATTTCTCGGCAATCTACAATGTGCGACTGCAACTTATCGTCCGATCCAAAATAGTGTAAACATCTGTAAAAAAAAAGAAATAATTAATTTTTCTTTCGTATATTTTATATATATTGCATTTTTATTAAATATACGTACCGATCGCAGATATATTGTCTTCGTTTGCCACAACTCAATTGTGAGCTCACGAGCCGGGATAAATTCTTGATCCACGCAAAATGTCCAACGTCTTGCGAATCTTGCATGTACAGCAAGTTGACGTGTCTGTCCTTCTTTTGTTCGCTCAGACGTATCGGGACAATGTTGTTTTCTTTCTCGATGCAGTATACATTTATCGAAATGTTGTTGTGAAGTTCAAATTTTTTAATTTGACTCAATGTCATCGGAAACTCAATGTCTTGGAGATTTAGCACTGTCGTATAATGTGGATACGAAGATTCCCGTTCCGCGTTTCTTTCAGCTGGATGTAGAGCGGCGACCACCGCCCACGCGAAACACGCATTGTCTTTGGATTGCACGTTTATTACCGCTCTCTTCATTGTTATTTCTCGCGGTAATTTAATATGACACCCCGCGCGCATTGGATTATATTTATTTATATTTACAGTTAAATCGAGAATTCGCGACAAAGCTCACCCGCTATCGCGTTCTTGAAATTCTTCGAGCGAGGCAAGCGTGGGCTCGACGACGCGTCGCTCGTACCACTCGTGTAAATCGGACGTGCGAAAGAGTTCATAGTTTCTGGTATTTACACTTTTATTTGCGCTCTTATCACCCGACACGAATTCACCGTTGAACACAGTGTTCACTTTCACGTTATTATGTCTTTCCATAACTTTTTGCACGTGTTCGAGCACGATGTCTTTGGCGTCCTCGAGAAATTGTCGCGGTTCGATATAATCTGCGTTAATTACCGCACCGGTCAGTATACGGTTTTCGAACGCGGTATCGATCTCTCGCCAAACGAGTCTTTCCGCGGTATTGTCACCACTGTAATCACCACCGCTGTGTATAAACCGTCTCTCTAATCGAGTCCTCGCACCCTCGACTCGCGCGATTCTAGCCACCAAAGATTGTCGAACTCCGATCGAGAGTCGCGGACGCTTGACACGACTGTGTTCTTCGAGCTGTTTGATAAATTCCTCGCATCGCTGCGCCCACGCGAAATACTCGCCCAAGGTAGCGACTCGACGCGACAGCTCCAACAGGTCGCGTTCGGTTTGCTTAGTGTTTTCCATGTTTTTATTATTTTTTCACACTTTATTTCAATTTTTTTTTTACTGTGTGCAAATTGGGCACATATTGCACGGAAAGATCTGATACATCGGAAGTCTGCAATTGGAGCAGGACCGGCCACTTATCGCGTCGTATATCTCAATCACATGCTTCCGAACAGCATACATGTATCCGAAATCAGTATCTGCTATGGAGATCATACACGAAGCACATACGGCAAAAGAACCACCCGTGGAATAATAAAAGTATATAGCGCAACACTTTGTACGTCCGTTTAGCGCAATAATTTGCGAATGAGGCACTATCTTGTCAACACGTTCCGTAAGGTCCTCGCTTTGATCACTCTTGTAATTACTATCATCCGACAATGCGTGATCTTCGTCAGACGATTCATCTAATACTACCTCGAAATTATTATTATCTATTTCCATTTTTATGCAGATTATCACACAATCTTCCTCTACACCGAACACTTGCCACAACAAAATTTACAAGTACCCGTCGTACCTCTTTCAGTCGATATACGGACCGCAAGCTTTCAAATCGCATACTGAGTTTTTGACACCCTTCGTTCTTCATTATATATTTTTAATCTATCGCGTTATGGTATCGCGAAACGTATCCCGACAAGCGATACGATAAACGGCTCTTCCTGGAAAAAGATGAAGAGAGCACCGCGATGGTTCTATCTTGTTTATATTATTTATAAATTCTCGAGCAGTCGGAAATCGGCGCTCGCCTTATTTTTCAGACATCGACACCCGCCTTTTGTAAGTACACCGATAAACATGTCCCGACGCGAATTCTAGCAGCCGGACATCGGCGCTCGCCTTATCATCTAATTTAATGTTACGCGCAATAGTGCGCGAGCGGCTCTTCCTGGAAAAAAAAAGATGAAGAGACCACCGCGATGGTTTTATTTTGTTTATAATGTTTATCACTCACCCTTTGTAATACACCGCGCCTACCGTTCCGCCGCGGCCCCCTCCCCCTCTCCGCAGACCCCGCGCCACCAAAATCCCCCTCCGCCCGCGTGACGTCATGCCCCCTCGCCCGCGCGGTTTCCCCTCGCCCCTCACCCCCCCTCAGAGGACCTGAGTTAGAACCCGCATAGTATTACTACTGTCCACTCGAATTTTTCCGTTTTCTTTGTTAATTTCGTTAGTGGCTTGGCTATTTTTGAAAAATCTTCTATGAATTTTCTGTAGTATCCGGCTAGTCCTATGAAAGATTGTATATCTTTTACTTTCTTCGGCGTCGCAAATTCTTTTATTGCGGTTAGCTTTGACGGATCCGGAGATATTCCATTCTCCGAAATAATGTGACCTAGATAAATTACTTTTTTGCGCAAAAACTCGCATTTATCTGGTTGCAATTTTAGATTATTTTCTCGGAGTCTCTGTAGTACCTCCTTGAGTCTTCTATTGTGGTCCTCTAGGCTCGATCCGAATATGACAATATCGTCTAAATAAACTAGACATTTAAGTCCTTGCAATCCTGTTAGAATTGAATTCATCAATCTCTGGAATGTTGCTGGCGCATTTTTCAATCCAAACGGCATTCTATTAAATTCATAGTGTCTGTAGGGCGTTGAAAAAGCTGTCTTTTGTTTATCTTGATCAGCCATCGGTATCTGGTGATATCCTGACGCTAAGTCTAGTGTAGTAAAATATTTAGCGTTTCCTAGCTGGTCCAGTATATCGGTGATATTGGGCAGTGGAAATGAATCGCCTATTGTTAAATCGTTTAGCTTCCGAAAATCTACTACTACTCGGAGCTTAGGTTTTCCGGATGCGTCGGCCTTTTTTGGTACCATCAATAAGGGTGCGTTCCATTGACTCGCGCTTGTTCAGATTATGCCATTTTTTAGCATTTCTTGCACTTGTTTATTTACTTCTGTTTTGTGCTTCTCGGGAAGACGATACGGTCTCATGTTCACCGGCGAGGTGTCAGCGCGCGTGTTTATCTCGTGCTCTACCGTCGCGGTGCACGTCAGTGGTTCTCCGTCCAACTGAAATGTATCGTAATATTCTTCGCATATCCGTAGGAGTGCCTGTTTTTCTTCCGTATTTAAATGTTGCGTGCGTAGTAGTTGCCATATTTGTCCGTGCCTCGAGTTAGTATACTTAAAATTTTTTCTTGTTTCCACCGTATGTATTTTAGACTCGATCTCGCGTTCTATGTTTTCGAGGGTGACGTTCGGCGTCTGTATCTCGATTTCCATATCGGTTGTATTTATAATACTAACGGGACACGTATAATTTTTTGGTTCTACTAAGCAGTTTCCAAGGTAGATTCCTGGAGCTGTTTCTTCTGCTCGTACTATTCCTATTCGATTTTGATTTGTTGTCGCTTTTACGATGATCTCGCTGCGCGGTTTTAGAATCGTTTTGTTAAGCGAATGGAATTTTAGTACGGCGTTCCTATTTTTAATTGACTTTTATTATAATCGCAAGATATCGAATGTTGTCGAAGGAAATCAATTCCTAGTATTCCTTCATATTCGATCGGAATGTCGTCCTTTACCACGTAAAATGCATGTTTTACCTTATGGTTTCCTATCTTGATTGTGGCGTACATTTTTCCGATGTTATGTATTTTATGTCCGATTATACCAGTGAGCGCGATTTTATCTTCGTGTATCAATGCGTCGTCCTTTAAATGTTTCAATTTTATTAGTGAGATGGTCGATCCTGAATCGTACAACATCTGTATTTTTTCGTTTTTTGCTTGTCGCATTGGTAATGTTATTAGCAATAAGTCCGTCTTTTTCTTCGCACGTGGCATATCTTTAATATGCGTAACGCGATACTCAGATGCAGGTCGCGGTTGTCTCTTTCTCGTTTCCTCCTGCTCGTCTTCGCTGCTGCTACTTGCGCTATCGGCGTTTCTGTTTTGTTGTCGCGGTTTCTTTCGATCGCGTATATTTTCGTCGCGCGTTTTTTGCTGATTTCCGACTTTTAGTTTAATTGTATTGTTTTTCGGTTTTCCTTTTAGACTCCAGCATTCGTCGCGGCTGTGTCCTGTTCTTTTGCAATGCGAGCAGTATTTATTTATCGCGTTTATTCGCGAGGGTTTTTCCGGCTTCGGGAACGCGTATCGGCTGCTACGGCAATCGCGTCCGAAATGTCCGTTTTTTCCGCATTTAAAGCATTGCGGTGTCGGATTTCGACTATTTCGCGAGTAACTAAATTCGGTTTTATTTTTATTAGCAAAACCACTTGTTCTCGCTGTTCCCGGTCTGAGTTTTTCTTCGGCGCTCGCGCCCGTTATCGCTTCTTGGAGCGTCGTATATCGCTGCGCGCGTACGAGCACTTGTAATTCGTCGTGTAACCCGATTTGGAAATTTATTAATGCCTGCTCTTGGATTGTTTGTTGAATCGTGCGTTTTGAGGTTTCGGAATGCTCCTTTCCTTCGATATAATTTCATCACTAGTAAATCAACACGTTGTCCGAAAGCGTGCGCAGTTTCATTCGGCTTTTGTTTTAAGGAATTGAACTCGATTTGTAAGTGCGTAGTACTTTGTTTAGACAGTTAACAAGTCTCGAGTTGTTTTAATTCGGCGAACGTCTGAATATTTCGTGTCTCGAAATCCTGCATGGCTTTTCCTTTCAGTTTTGTAAATAATATTGCTCGGATTAATGATTCTTCATCCGCGGGATGTATGTTGTGGCGGATAATCCACCACCAAGTAGAAACGCATGCCATATAAGGCGCGCGAAATACTCGCGGGAAATAAAGGTCCACGCGCTAATCACGTGCCACGCGTACAACAAGAACCACGCGCTGAGCACGTGCCGCGCACAGGACGAAGAGCACGCGATAAGCACGTGAATAACAGCTCAGGTAGTCAAATACCTAACCGCGAGGCGGCGAATTGGGCAAACCAAAATCTCGCTATCAGAATACCATCAACAACAGTATATAAGGTAGCGAAGCGACAAGGCAGAGCAGTCTGCTCACGCTTTCGAGAGCGCAAGCAACAGATACGTGAGCACGACTCTTTTGATATACGCTTAGAGCGTCAAAAAGCTGTTAAACAGCGCCCTAACAGGTTCGCCTTCACGACCGCTGCCGCCCCGTTCACCAGGGGCCGACCTACGGCATAGAGCGGACCAGGAGGGCACACAGCGAACTAGCGAACCACCAGCCAAGCGGGTACAGTGGTCATTACTGCCCTGGAAGCTGGAGCCGCTGGAGATACCGGCCGTCAACTTCACACGTCCTCCAAGAAGCCTGCTCGCTACCTGGGACATACGACTGAGGAGGTATACATCACCCTCCTATCCAGGAACGGTGCCAGCACTCCTGACACCACCGGCGCTGACACCTCCCAGGAGCGACGCAAAAAGAGGCGACAAACAGGAGCGGGCCACCCAGACGGATCGTCGCAGCCTGGTACATCGCGGCACGCAACACCGACAACCGCAGAAACAGGAGCGGGCCACGCAGTCCTCCGACTCCGACTGGGAGGCCACCACCAGGACGACGGCCACGCAAACAGAGGCAGCATATCACCAGGCCTCCACACGTATCCGGCGAGCGGTTTCCACACCGGCGAAGCCCAGGGGCACGTCCGGGCAAGGACCCTTGCAGTGGACTCGAACCACACCACACATCTCGTGGCGAGAAAACCTCGCCACGCGTAGGAGTCGCTAAACGCGACGCAATCGGCCCTTTTCAGGGCCACACAAAATTTAACACTTGTACATATATAATCAGGAGAATATATTTATTGTCGATACATAGACCACGCATTCTACCTTTCAATCGACATCCTATCTTCGAACACAACCACACAACCACCACATATGTCTTGAACGGCGTACGTGCATGCATTTAAAAATTCTAATAACTTATGTCGCGATGTTCCGTCAAATTCGGGAATCATTGCTCTTGCTTCTTTTAACGGTAAGTAATTCGGAGCGGTGCTTCGTCGACTTCTGATGTCGCGTGCGGTTCGTCCGTATGTTCCATTAAACGCGTTGTTACCGTCTTCTGAGCGGTTATATCCGTGACGTGGTAATTCCATAATCGCGTCTTCTACTCGCGTTACTCGCCTGTTTAATGATTTTACTTCCGTGCGTATTTCGTTTAATATTTCGAGAAGGTGCGCGTCGCCTCTTTCTTCGCGGTTTCTCTCGTGGGGCGGTGTGTGATCGAGTGGCCTTCACTTGGACACAGTACAATTGAACACGGTGCAAATGGACACGTTACAAATGGACACGAGATTTTGCACACGGTTCAATTGGACACAGTGCATTTGGACACAGTAATTTTGGATACAGTAGCTTTTGGACACATAAGAAAATACGCATCGTTTACTTGGACACCGCTCAATTGGACACTGTTCATTTGGACACCGTTTGTTTGGACACCGTTATTTGCCCACCGTTCGTTTGGACACCGTTCATTTGCCCACCGTTCGTTTGGACACCGTTCATTTGCCCACTGTTCGTTTGGACACCGTTCATTTGCCCACCGTTCGTTTGGACACTGTTCATTTGCCCACCGTTCGTTTGGACACCGTTCATTTGTACACAGAAACATGCGCACTGTTTGTTTGAATATGTAACAGATGGAGAGAAATAAAAATCATTTTGGGAAAATATAATCAGTATTCTTATAACACTTTATACTGGTAAATCTATGTAAAATATGAAATCGTGAAAAGGAGATACATTTGAAGGTTATAATATCTGTCAAAATAAAATATATTCATACTTATATATCTCTGATACTGATGTCATTAATTTTACATTGCTTTTAGCACTTTGTTTAGCCTTTCGCATATTTGGATGTCATGCATGGATACAGTGGGTTCCGCCCCCCCTGCGGGGGGGCTCCACTTCCGGAAGATATAACCTAACCCAAACCTATTTCTTATTTAAAACAAAAATTTGGTGTGGATTACGTCGTATAACTTAAATCAAATTTTGGTGTCCAAATGAACGGTGTCCAAACGAACGGTGGGCAAATGAACGGTGTCCAAACGAACGGTGGGCAAATGAACGGTGTCCAAACGAACAGTGGGCAAATGAACGGTGTCCAAACGAACGGTGGGCAAATAACGGTGTCCAAACGAACGGTGTCCAAATGAACGGTGCGCATCTTTCTATGTCCAAACGAACGGTGTCCAAATGAACAGTGTCCAATTGAGCGGTGTCCAAGTAAACGATGCGTATTTTCTTATGTGTCCAAAAGCTACTGTATCCAAAATTACTGTGTCCAAATGCACTGTGTCCAATTGAACCGTGTGCACAATCTCGTGTCCATTTGTAACGTGTCCATTTGCACCGTGTCCAATTGTACTGTGTCCAAGTGCACCACTCCCGTTGTCGATAGCCGATTGGCTCTCGGAATCGAACGATCGAAATTCCTCCTTTTTTTTGTGGTACACGTATCGACCGGGATTCTTGTGCGTGGATCGGAAAGAAGGGCTTTTCGTTAACTCATTTCGTCGCAAGCCTTCACCGGGAGCACACCGAAAGTCTAACACTCATATAGTTAGAGTTAAAACGATAATTCGCGTGTCCGATTATATCTTGCTGTCGCGTGCGATTACCTAAGACGGTCCGGGTTGGTGTCGAAAGGAATAAACACTTTTCAACAAACTAAACCTGGACAAATCATTTACGTCCTATCTCTCCGATCGGCGAAACAAATAAATTCTGTTAATGTGGACGTGTAATTCGAAGGCGCTGCTACATTAAATGGTCCTTCGAGCCGGATTTTGGAAAAACAGATAGTGATTCGGTAATCAGTTCGCGGATTGCGAGTGAGAACGCTGACACGCTAAGGTAACAGCACTTACAAAAACTATCGCGAGACGGAGACGGTGCGCGATATCAAAACATCTATCCGCATTCCGCTGCCGTAAATAATAACGCGAGTGCGTTGAAAGGACTTCCGGGAAAATAAAGTGCGCGTAGTCAACTTTACATCCCTTTGCATTATTAAAGTTGTGCTCTTAAGCACAACGTATCATTATTATTTGCGCCCTGCGTAATCCGCAGTGCCGCGCAAATCTCGCGCTTCTTAGCGCTTTGCACAGCTTAAGTGCAATCTTTGTGCTCTTTAACACTCCGCACATCAAAGTGCGTCCTGCGTAATCCGCAGTGCCGCGCAAATCTCGTGCTTCTTAGCGCTTTGCACAGCTTAAGTGCAATCTTTGTGCTCTTTAGCACTCCGCACCTTAGAGTGCGACCTGCGTAATCCGCAGTTACACATAGTTGTCGCACGCTTTAGCGCGCCGCACTGTTAAGTGAAAATTATAGTGCGTCTTCGCACATAGGCGTGCGACGGACTGTCGTCACGCTTCGGCATCTCTACAACCAAAAGGTGGTAAATTGTTGCTGAAAGGCTTCATCTTATCGGCCTACCGTCATGACGGACTCGCTGCAGGGCCTCCTCATCGAGCAATCTATTACAATAAGCTCGATGAAGCGAGTGTTCCCCAACTTTAAGAAAATGGGCAAGGCCAACGTCACGCAATACAAGGCGAAGAGTCGACTGGACGCCTTGGAGACATTATGGGAAAGGTGTCAACGTCTCAACGTCCAGCTTCAGCAAATAGCAACGGCCGACGAACAGCGTACAATCCAATACTTCACCGAGGAAGAATTCTTTACGGCCGAGGACGTCTACCATGAAGCGGCGGACTACCTCGCAGACGTGATAGGTAAATTCTCCCGGTGCGACCCGACTGCGGCATCATCGGTAAGCGACATTTCTTCTCGCGAATTGTCTGGTGCGGTTTCATTGCAATTACCACGAATCCCGTTGCCGAAATTTTCCGGTAATTTCGCGGAATGGGAAAACTTCCGCGGAATATTCGAATCGCTCGTCGCCTCGAAAGAATCGCTGTCGAATACGCAGAAATTACATTATTTAAAAGCCAGTGTCACGGGCGAAGCCGCTGTATTAATTAATCATGTTAAGATTGCAGACGCAAATTACGATGGTGCGTGGAAATTACTTATCGAAGAGTACGATAATCAAAACGCGATTATTCATGCGCATATTCATGCTTTCGCTGATTTGCCTATTATGAAAACGGAATACGCTGTCGAACTCAAAGGTTTACGCGATACCGTTGCCGCGTCATTAGCCGCGTTAACAAATTTAGGCAGTCCTGTTGAAAAATGGGATGACTTATTAGTCTATATTGTTTCGCAAAAATTTAGTCCACGCACACGTAATGAGTGGAATCTGCAACGCGGTAAATCAACCGCATCTCCGACGTATGAAGAGATTCGAGAGTTTATGACGCTGCGAATTCGAGGACTAACCGATCATTCTAAGTTAAATGCCGATACTTCGTCTCATAAAAATAAAGGCTCTAATCGGGCCTCGGTGAATAACGTAGCCACCGAAAAATGTTTGAATTGTTCCGGCAATCATAATTTGATGTTATGCGACGAGTTTAAGCGTAAATCCGTCGAACAGAGAACTCAGTTTCTCAAATCGCACAAATGTTGCTTTAATTGTTTAAAGATCGGCCATTTCCCGACCTCATGCCAGAGTAAAAAACGCTGTAATTTGTGCCTACGAGCACATCATACGCTCTTGCATCGTGACTCGAATATACCAGTACAGAAGATTAGTGAAAATTCTGTTTCGGAAAACAAAACGCTTAACGCTCAACCGAGCGGCTCAGCCGCCCCTGAGATAAAGAACGAGACCGCCGTCGCTTCCGTTCAAACGATTCATTCGCCGCTGAAAAATCCGCCGAACGTGTTACTAGCCACCGCATGGGTAATACTTCGTACCATCGAAGGACGTAAATTTAAAGTTCGTGCGTTGTT